>NW_018736485.1:0-193134 GCF_002204515.2 Aedes aegypti
TTTTTTCCGGGAATGCTTTTGGAGATCCACCGGGAATTCCCTTCGGATTTCCTCCATAGTTACTTATGTTTTTTTTTCGGGTTTTCTACAGGAATTCTTCAGAGTTTCTCTAGTAATTCTTTGGAAATCTTCCGGAGTTCCACTAGGAATTATCGTGGAACTCTTCTGGAGTTCTTCCAGCGATTACTCTTAAATCATCCAGTAATACCTAGAAAATTCCTCCGGAGCTTAATCGTGAATTAATTATTTATTTTCCTTTGTTTCTGCAGGAGTTTCTCCAAAGTTCCTCAAGCAATTACTCCGGAGTTCTTCCAGAAACGCCTCCGAAGTTCCTCCTGGAATTCCTTTGGAGTTTCTTTTGAGATTTTGTTCAGAGTTCCCTCCGGAAATTCCTTCAGAGTTTCACCCTGAATTTTTTTGGTTATCCTTATTTTATTGCAATTTTTCCGTATTTCTTTCAAGAATCCATCCAGGACTTTTTCCAGATTACCCCATGAATTCCTCCAAAAATTCATCCGGAGTTCCCTGTTGGAATCGAGATTGTCCGCACCACTGAAGGAATTCCCATAGGAACTCCGAAGAAATTACATGAAGAACTCGAAAAAAAAACTTTGGAGAAATTTGTGAAGAACCTCTAAAGAAATTCCTCTAGGGACTCCGAAGCAGTTGTTGGAGGAACTGCAGTTTAATTTTTAGAAAAAAGAAATTCCTGAAGGAAATTTCGGTATAAAGCCTCTGAAAAAAAAAATCCTTGGAGGAATTTCTGGAGAAAACAACCAGACAAAATTCCCAGAGGAAGTCCTGGACGAAATCTCAGGAGGAATTGCTGTTGGAAATCACCCGAGAAATTCCTTGAGAAAATCCCCGGAATAGTTCTTGGGTAAAATCTCCGTAGAAAGTTTTGGAAAAAATCTCCGGAGGAATTTCGAGAGGAAACCCTGGAGGAATTTCTGAAGGAATCTTTGAATTCCCGGAATAATTCATGGAGAAAATTCCCTGTTGACTTCCGGGAAGATATCCTCGGAGGAAATCCAGGAAAAAATTCTGGAGTAAATCAATTGATGCAAATCCCCAGAGAAATTCCTGGAGGAAGTCTCCACATAAATTATCTGCAAAAAAAAATCCCGATTTTTTTTTTTTGAGAAAATACCGGAGGATTTTTTTTTAATCTCCGGAGGATTTCCCGGAAGAATTTCTAGACGAAATGCTCGCATGAATTCCTGGAGAAATTCTCCGAATAAATTCTCTGAAATCTTCGAAGGAATTTATATTTGAAAGCTCCGGAGAAATTCCAGGGAGAAATCCTCAGAGAAATAGCTATTGGAATACCCACGAAAAATGCTGGAGAAAATCCCCGGAAGAGTTCTGGAGAACATCTCCGGATGAATTCCGTGAAAAAATCCCTGAAGGAATTCTGCAGGAAATCCTCGGAGGGATTTCTTAATGAATTTCTGGACAAAATCCCCAGAGAAATTCCTGGAAGAAATCTGAGGAGTTCTTGGGGTAAATTCCCGGAGGAATTCTTGGAAAACTTCTCTGGAGGAAATCCCCAGAGAAATTCCTGGTGATAATCACCGGAAATATTCTCTGGAAAATCCCCAAAAAAAAAATTTTAGAGAAATTCCCCAGAGGAATTGCTTTGTGAAATCCCCGGAAGAATTTCTGGACAAAATCTCCGGAATTACTATTGGAAGTTCCCTGAGAAATTCGTGGAGAGAATCCCCGGAGGAGTTCTTAGCAAAATTTTCCGGAGAAAATCCCCGGTTTTGCTTCTAGAGGAAATCCTTGGAACAGTTCCTGGAGGAAATCCCCGTGAAAATTTCCGGACGAAATACCCGGAGGAATTCTTTGACGAAATCCTTGAAGAAATTTAGTTTTAAAATCCTCGGAGGAATTGCAGGGAGAAATTGTCGAAGAAATAGCTATTGGAATAAAAAATTCCTGGAGGAAATTTTCGGATAAATTCTCTGAAAAAATCGCCAAAGGAATTTCTGGAGATAATCCTCCGGGAACTTCTTAATGAATTTCTGGACGGAATCCCCTAAGGAATTCCTGGAGCACTGGAGGAATTCCTGAGGCTATTCCCCGGTGGAATTTTTGCAGGAAACCCACGGAGGAATTCTTGGAGTATGGAAATCACTTTTGAATTATGTAAATTTAAATGTCATTGAGTCGATGGATTGAAATCTCTTTTAATCATTTATAATATCAGCATTGAGATATTGAAATGCAATAAAATCTTGTTATATTTAGAAAAATGTGCTGTTTTAATCAAGCAACAAAAATTGTGAGTTTTTCTTCACTAAACAATCCAATTACTGAGCGAAATCCCCGGATAAATTCCTGGTGCAAATCTCCACGAAATTTCTGGAGGAAATCCCCGGATAAATTCTCTGAAAAAATCCCCGAAGAAAACTTAATAAAATGCCCGTAGGAATTTAATAATGAAAGGAAACAATTCCTGGAGGAAATCCCGGAGTAATTCCTGGAGGAAATCAAAGAATCAATTCTTGGAGGAAATCTCTGGTGCAAATCCTGTTAAAGACATCGATCGAACTTCGGTAGTTTGTGTGGAAAAGCTCCTGGAGATTTCTGTAGGAGGACTTCAGATGTGTTTTAGTAGAAATTCGTAGTAGAATCCATGGACGAATTTCTGCAGGAACTCCAAAAGAATTCCCGGGGAAAACACCTGGCGATTCCTGTAGGTGTTTAATTATGAGTTCTTGAAGGGATTTCTGGGAGAGCAATATATATTGTTTAGAGAAACAGCAGCGATGGAATACAGTTGCTGTTTTAACTTCCCTAGTTACCTTAAATGAGTAGGAGATACGATGACTGTTTCAGAGAGAAATATCCGAACTGATAAACAAACATGTGTCAAGCTAGTTTTGGAACAATTCAAATCTTGGTCCAAATTCTACCAAAAATGGACTAGGCAGTTAGCCAGTTCCAAAAAAATAGACCAGAAAACTGGTATAAAATAAAGTTGGAACAGTATTTGCAACACCGGTGCAATTTTTACCACGGTCCAAAAATTTGGACCAAACCAGTGATTTGGACCACCGGTTAAGTTGCCCTAATATTTTAAAATCAAATTCAGCAGTGTTTTCAGCTACCAAAATTGTTGACATTATCAATTGAAAGCCCGCAAGTAATATACAGTAGGGGAAATCAGGGTAAAACCGACACTGTGGGTAAGCTCGACACCCTTTGATTTTTCATGTTTTGAGCAGATTTTCATGCAGTTTCCACCACGCTCTATCTAAACTTGTGAAATGTTGTGTTTCGAATGACATTACACCTGACGCTACCAATAAACTGCCAAAATAAACAACAAAATCATTTTGGATAACATAGAAACAACAGCAGTTGCAATATTTCGTTGTTATTCTTTAACTATTTTGCATGTGAAATTTTGAAAATGTCATTATTTGTTCTGCGTCTACATCATCATTTACTATTATTACATTGATACAACATGAAGGAGAAATTAATTTTTTGGTTTTTCGACAGCTGAAAACGCTATTGAAAAATAAATGTCCACTTGGGGTAAGATCGACACTTTCATTTGGGGTAAAATCGACACCTTACTTTGCTTCAAAATCTAACTTCAGGGAATCTCTCTAATTGGAATACTATCTCTGTAGTTTATGTGAGTCTTTGTTTTCGAATTCCAGTGAAGTTCACGGATGGTGAACTTATTAGCATGTAAAATATGACACTATATGACTTGACACAAGCTATCATTAAGTACTAAAAAAAATATTTCTATGTTATCACGTTTTAACTTATTTGATGAAGCTTGAAGAAATTTTTCTTATTCAAATTGCAGAATTAATAGAATTTGAAATATTTTCCAATAAACTAATCTTATTGTTTATTTACAAACCATGAAGTTCGACAGTTGGTATTATCTAAAATTAATTACACTTTTCTGTTTTATTAAAATAAAACAGTATTTATTTGCACAACCAATTATTCGCTAGAACTTCATCTTTGTAAACATTCCATGAACACAAAAAAATAATAGCCATGTGTATTCACCCAAACTTTATAATCTTAGCATGGGACATTTGCAATTTTCACATATATTTAGTGGATCTTTGGATTCTCCTCAATAATTTACGTAATATGTGAATTATCATTTAAAGGAAGGGTTCATGAAAACCGAAAGTCATGTTTAAAGAATTCTTTTAAATATGCAATGTGATTGTGATGTTCACAACGTATAAATTCTACTCAAAGTGGATGTGTCGGTTTTACCCCAACAAGGTGTCGATCTTACCCGCACTCTCAATTGTCTTACCTAAAAATGATGAAATATCAATTCGATTTAAATCACTATATAACCTTAAAATATCATCCAGCGGTCGCAAGGATTGATAGATTTATAACCAATATGTGATTCTACAACAATTTTAGGTTCGTTCAACAAGCGAAAGTACACAAACTTTATCAATAAGCTTAGGGTGTCGGTTTTACCCTGAATTCCCCTATACTTTATGTGTTCTTAGTTCATAGGATGTCCCGAAAAGTGGGCACGACTTTCGTGACGGAAGTCATAAACAATTTTCACACGAACAAAAATTTTTGATTTTTTGTAGGTTATTTTTGATGCTTCCTGTGATAATTCAGTTCGATTAATTGATTTTTCCCGAGTACAGTCAGACTACTGAATGATATTGAATTGATGACAACTTTTATTATTTATTTATTTATAAAGAAAAGCCATGCTGAAGTTGTCTGGATTCGATTTCCTGTCAGTCCAGGATCTTTTCTTAATGGAAATATCCTTGATCTCTCTGGGCATAGAGTATTATTGTACTTGCAACACGATATACGAATGCGAAAATAGCAACTTTGGCAAAGAATGGAAGTGCTAATAAGAACACTAAGCTGAGAAGCATGCTCTGCCCCAGTGAGGAGGTAATGCTTAGAAGAAGAAGATGGGAGATATTTTAAGCTTTTGAAATTTGAACTACCCTGATATAATAGACTAGAGGGAGAGGTTGATTCAAAATGAAGGAACGATGAGTAAAAGTAGATTTAACGGAGATCTACTTAATCTCAACTATAAAGTGTCTTGATTCATCCAATTACATGTTTTACAGCTTTTCCTTAGTTAGATTGGCGGTAGCTGCTCGACATTTGCCAATTTAGCAATTTTTCTTCAAAAATCTCTAAGGACTCGCAAACAATACCAATAAGAAAGTCCGTGCTAAAATTAATATCGGGAAAACATTTGTTCTAACGTTTGTAGTAACAATAAGCTACTGAAAAATAACAAAAGCTTTTAAAAGCTCACAGCTGTCTATCCTTACCAACGCCGATCTGCCGAAGATTCTACACACTCTCTTCAGTCTCCAGGCTACATAATTGACATATTCATTACACACATCTGCAGTCGTGCGAGAGCGTGTGCCATATCGCGCTCCGAACTGCTTTGCATAATAAACGAAGTAATTTACTGTGAAACAGAAATCATTTAAGCGTCTTTTAGTGTTAAGATGTTTCACATCGTCACTTCTCATGCCTCCTCCATTTTGTCTCATCATCATCATCTGCGAAACTATATGGATCGTGTGGATTGCAGCGCAGGCAAACAGACGTGACAGCTGAAACCATTATCAGTTTCAAACACTTAGATTGAAATATCGAACATTGGCATTATTTCACGTGTGGACAATTTTATAATCGAAAAAACATGGTTATGCAATCTTGACTGGTCGGATCACATAGTCAACCATGTTTGTTCTATTTCGTATACCCTCCATTGTATTTTACCCATTTTACCACTAACTTGAAATATGGCGTGGGTATTCTATCTTTTATCAATAATTTCTCTTATAAACTTCAGCATAAACTGGATTTAAATGCACAATAAGGCGGCGGTATTGTACGAACGTCTTAATCGAACAAAAGAATACTACTATTTTGCTTTACGATAAAAATAATCCGAGTGCTACGTCTGTTTGTCCCTGCATTTAGCACCAACAACCACCACAACAGCCGCGCACAGTGCCAGCAAAATGTTCACGAGAAAATGCTGACACATTTCAACCCGGAAAGTGGGCGAACGAACGAGCGAGGCACAATCCGAAACAAATGGCCTGACAGAAAGCACACTTCCGCATCCCGCCCACCAAGCGGCTCCGTACTGATGGGAAGCAGCTGAGCCCCGAGAGTGCAACATGGCGCCGAAGCTCACTGACTACACCGAAATGCTAAAATGCAAATGCGTATCCTCGCAATGATGGCGTCGTCGTTGCGTCGTCGTTGCGTCGTCATCGCAGATGCTTCCCGACCGCAACCCAAATTCCTATTCCCATCACGGTGCCGCCCTCCAGTCGAATTCGAATGTGTTGTTGAGAACATTCTGTGTAGGTAGGTATGTGCACAAAACAAAAGACCGCACTTTATAACTCTCGAACTATAAGCATGGGAAATCCTAGTGCTTTACAGCCGATACGGGGCTGTTGTACGACTCGTTCCGCCGAGCAGAACCTTATTATTACATCTCAAGGCCTGATTCGAGTGCAATGAACGAGAGGTACGGTGTCAGCGGTAGTAATGGGAGCCGTTTTCACAGTGGATTCTAAAATCAATCGACGATCTGTTTTTTGTGAGCAAATTTCATGAAACAGCAGTTGTCAGTGGTACAGTTTTCTGGAAAACCGGGTAAACGCTATCGCCCTAGAATTCTTAGTATATTGTGGGCAATTACGCGAGACTGAAGTTGTACAAAGGTACAGTGCTTGTTCATTTTTAGCCTAACAATTAAAGCTTTCAACGGTATAAAAACATTGATGAAAATATTTATAGAATTGCTTTATTCAACAGGCGGGTGCCCAAATATTATAAAGTCAATAACGACTCCGGCCTAGGCCTCACGGTCATCGAGGAACGAAAGGAATGTTAGTGTGACATCCATTGTTACTGAAGACCGCGTATACCTCTGCATATTCATGGTTGTCACTGGAAGGATTTTTCGTAATTCGGAAAGATCCAGAAGCTAAACAATTTGGATTGACCTTGATAAGCGATGCAATTTATGTAAATAAATTTAAAAGTCACATGGGGACTTTTTTTTTTATTTCCGTACAAAGTGGGCCGAAGGGTCTCAGATTTTCATGAAACTTTTTTCACAGGCAGGGCTCATCAATATATGAATAAAAAAATTGAGAAAAATTCAGGGTTGCTTATTTTCCCGGAAAACTCGGTTGGAATTTTTTGTTTTCCTCTGACACCACTTACTTTGAAAAATCATAACTCAAGAACGAAGCATCGTAGAAAGTATTTTTATGAAAATGAAAGCAAATTTTCTCAGGAATAAAAAAAATAACTGAAAAAAGTTTTCCACAACATTTTCCACCGTTGAGAAAATTCGTAAAGAAAAGCCGGAAAAACTATGCTCCAACTCGTGGAGAATTTTCAAAAAAAAAATATTATTGAGAAGATAATTTCATAAGCTTTAATCGCTGAAGTTTTTGAAATGTACCTTTTTTTCGTTTTTGAGTTATGGCCAATTTTTTAAAAAATATCTAAAGATGCTAGTATTAGAAAGTCAGCAGAAATTAATAACGCCAAACAATTTTTTGACTGGGCTGTGTCGCAAAAGGTGAAAGACCAATTTTAAAAAGATTGGGAATTTATCTATGCAACTGAAAATGACTATTCAGAGGCTGAAAAATTTCTTCAGGAAAGATTGAAAGAACAAGGTCCAATTCCTGGAACAAAAAAATATCATTCATTTATACCAAAAGACGAACGAAGCATTTTTGCTAGTGAATTCTCAGTTGCACATGAAGACCAAGAAAATACAGCATGCTTTGTTCTTAATAATACAAAGAAACGAAAATCTTCTGGTGTTAGCAACCAAAGACAAACTTCCCGGTTGAAAAAATAGATAGTATTAAGATGAAAATGTAAGTTATATACTGAATAATTGAATAAATAAAATAAAAAAAATAATAATAATCTTATTTGTTCCATAGAAAAGAGAGAATCCCTTTTCAGTGTAATGAAAAATTGAGGCAGAAACAGTTTTTTTTTTCAGTTTTTCTTAGCGGTGTAATTTTTCATGAAAAATATCATCCATGCCGACTTATACTTCATTAAAACAAATCGCATATCTTTTTTTCAGATGTTTTAGAAAATTTGCAATTGCTTTGATAAAAAATCTTTGTTTTTCCGATGCTTCGATTGAAATATGGGTTTTCAAAGAAAAGGCTTATATGGTCATTTTCCACAAAATTGGCCATAACCCAAAAACGAAAAAAGTACATTTCAAAAATTTCAGCGATTAAAGCTTATGAAATTACCTTCTCAAAAATATATTTTTGAAAGCTATTTGGAACATAGTTTTCCCGGCTTTTCTTTACGAATTTTCTCAACGGTGGAAAATTTTGTGGAAAACTGTTTCCAGTTAATATTTTTTTTTATTCCTGAGAAAATTTGCTTCCATTTTCATATAAAAAAACTTTGTTTCTACGATGCTTCTTTCATGAGTTATGATTTTTCAAAGAAAAGGCTCAAAATGGCACATTTGCATATTTTTTAAAAAAATGGCCATAACTCAAAAACGAAAAAAAGTACATTTCAAAAATTTCAGCGATTAAAGCTTATGAAATTATCTTCTCAAAAATATTTTTTTGAAAATTTTCCATAAGTTGGAGCATAGTTTTTCTCAACGGTGGAAAAATCCCCATATTTACATAAATGAAGACTATAGTCCCGGGGAGAAGAAAATAGCTGCTGAATGCCAAGCTGAGGTATTCCACACCAGGTAATTTTCAATACTTATTACCCGAAATAGGTCTAAAAGAGACCTGTATAATCATTTTCGGCATTTTCACTTTTAGTAAAAATAGTAATTTCCTTGCTTATATAATTTTTGCAACTCATATGAGACATTAGTGCAATTCAAATTTTAAAAATGTTTTAAAATCCGATGTTCCATATGTTCCTTACCATCAAAATAATGTTCTGTGAAGTTTTCACCTTTCTAGGTGCTGATTTAAAGGTGGGCCACCTTTACAATGTAGGTTTATATGGAATTACTAAGGAGAAATTTTGAAAAATGTTCCAAACACGCTAGTACTGTAATGTTAGTAGAAACTCATATCCCATATTGAAAACTCATTCTCAAACTTTAATGAAGGATGTTGCTGAAGAAATCCCTTTTGAGCTAATTTTGTTTGGGGTTTTTGTACATGTATGCAGGGCGATAAATCCATATTAAGCTAAATGATAGCAAACAAACTCACGAATATCTCTTCTGTTATCTGTCAAATTGAGTTTCTCTCTTCAGAATGAATGGTTTGAAGAATGAGTTTTTAATAATAATAATTAATAATAATTAATTAATAATTTTGTACTTACATTACTGTACTAGCGTGTTTGGAACATTTCTCAAAATTTCTCCATAGTAATTTCTATATAAACCTACATTATCTTTGGGCCACCTTTAAATCACCACCTAGAAAGCTGAAAATTTCACAGAAAATTATGTTTGTGGTAAAAATGGTAAGCAACGTTTGGGAGATTGAATTCTCAATTTTTTTTGAAATTTTGAACCTCCCTTATGAGACATGGGACAATCACAATCATTCAAATCTATGTTTTGAAAAGTTCAAAACTAAAACACGCAAACAAAACTAAATTATTGCGGAAAGTTTTGTTTCAATAAGCTTAACAACATTGAATTAAGATGCACCTTTCAGGTTTTCGTTATGTTTCAACCAAAAATATTTATTTCAACCTCTTACGAGCTGTGTCATTCCGACCAATGCTACCCCGCTAATCAATAATACCCTGTTCAACGCTATCCTTTCAAATTAGAGGCCCGAATCCCGGGATATTTTCGAAAATCCCGGGATCTCCCGAAATTGCATGTTAAACTAGAAAGTATTGTTGTATTATTTTCTAATAATGGCACAAAACAAGCTGCATGTTATTCTGATGACAGCTGATGCAAGAATGTATTTTAATTATTGCATTTAGCTTACTCAATAAGCGTTTTTATTGAGGTTTAACATCTGGTATACTAGTAACGTAATTTTCAACAATAATTTTGTGGTAAAATTTTTCATCAAATTAAAATTTTATCAATGCCATTTTATTTTCTCGTAACCGTTTTCGTTTACCCGGTGTTCCTTACACTTTTCCAGGACCAACATGCTGTCATGCCAAAAATTTAAAAGCATAAAGATTCTATATGACACAAGAATGTAAATGAGGTCATAAGAGTAGATTTTAAAAGATTTGATGAAATTTGAGAATGGTTGGTATCACCCTATACATTATGCATTACGTTTGATTTTCGTTTCAAATTAACTTTAATAAATGCCCATTGACTTCAACTGCAGATAGGTGAAATATTGATGAAAGAAATCTAAGATAGCATTGTTTTTGTCTATTATAATTCAACTTAACCTTCAAAAACAGGTTCGATTTTTATGAAACTGCTCTATAAAACTAAACATTGCTTCAATACCCGTTCCGGCGGTTCTATAGTCGTTTTGGAAGCACTTGATTTTTGTCCCGGGATCCCGAGATTTTTAAAAATAAAATCCCGAATCCCGGGATTTTTTCGAGTCCAGGAAACAAGACCCTCTATTTCAAATGATAAGACATTTTGTACAATTTAAGCGCCAAGATAAACCAGCCACAGGCTTCAGTTTCGATAATAAATATAATAATACAGGTTACAAAATTATCTATGTCAAATGCCGTGAAAGGTTTGTCATGAAGATTTTTTCAAATTTGGACGGAAAACTGATTTTTAATTTTGAATAAATTCTGATGATTGAATGACGGATACTTAGCTTTAAAGATCTTAATTTTTAGTGGAAGCCTTTTAAATCTATTGTTTTTATGTACGAAACATCCAAAATATTCGTTTTGATTTGAGCCAGAAATATCAAAAAGTAACTTCGGCGCCAATGGGACATTTATCCTACACTCAAGAAAACAGCTTCTTTAAATTCTCATGTGCAGATTCACATATCTTGCCCAATTTACTGGTTAATTAATTTAATCGTAACTTAAATAAATCATTTATGTCACATTCGTGGTATGTGCGAGCTTTATACCATTTAGGAGCACATTGTGCACAAAAAGATGGCTTCCGCAAATCTGATGTTTCTGGTTTTCTGATATATTGAGCACTTTTGAAGGTATTTTATAAAAAAAACATTACTTGAACATAATTTCATCTTCTTTTAGTTATTGCATATTTGAAGAAACAAACAAAGCTTGCAGAAATTGCACAATTTATGGAAATATATGAATCTATTCTGTTTGTAACAGGTGTTCGATGAAAAATGAGATTTTTTTTTTCATTCAAATAGTAATATTTTTTTAACAATTTCAGTTGTTTTTTTTTTCAAAAAAATATAATGGTTATAGAGCTTAGTGACATTTTAACTCACGCACATTCGCACATATTACCTAATTTGAAATATTTATTCCCTAGATTCTGGGTGTTTTTCGAGACAGAGTGTATATCGTTTTCCTCAGAGTTTCACAAACACATCTTTACTAGAGCACTCATACAGTTGAAAGTGATAACCACTTTTCTTAAAAAAAAAAGGGCAATGATTATTGGAGAAGGGGCCCCGATCAGCCGTACGACGCAAGTTCTCTCACAATAGTGCTGCACGGCACTGACGTCCATCTTCCAGATACAATTCCGGATAACCGTTGGAGCTCCGAATCTGAAGTAATTTCTGGGATTCCCGGTGGAATTTCTGGAGAATTGCTGGAGGAACTCCGACGCAATTTCTTGAAGAAAGAAATTGCTGAAGGAACTCCGGAGGGATTCCAGGAGGAACTCTTAAAGAAGTCCAGAGGAATTCTAGGAGAAATTCACGGAGGAACTCTGGAGGATTTGAAAAAAAAATCTAGAGGAATTGGGTTTAGATTCTTATTTAATTTTTATCGTTGTTTCAGAATATGTAAGAAACTAGACAGTTGCCATTCTTTTACAACGAGCTGTACAGAATTTACGGCAAAATTTTTAAAAGAATTCTTGGAGAAATATCAAGGGGAACTAAGAAGGAATACCTTGAGAAATTCCGAAAGAATTCCTGGATAAATTCCAAAAGAATTCCTGGACAAACTCGGAAGCAAATCCTGGACGAACTCTGGAGAAATTCTTGGAGCAATGCACGGAGTAACCAAGTTACTATAAAGGAATTCCCGACGGAGCTCTGGAGGATTTCCAGGAGGAAGTCTGGAGGAATGCCCAAAACAGTTCTGAAGGAATTTCTGGAGGAATTCTGAAAGAGGATGTTCCAGGAGGAGCTTTCCAGGAAATACTGGATGAAAAGCAGAATTCTCAGTTGATTGAAGTTGATTTTCATTCGTCGCCACACCGTCGGAAGAAACGCTTCCTCAGTCTTCTTCGAAAATTTCCCCCTCTTGCTCAAGGCTTCCAGCATCAATTCATTCTGTCATCAGGAACCATCTCCATCGCCGCTTGATCTTCCATCATTGAATGGTCTAGCTGCCGGTTCCAAGAACTAGCGTTTTCCTCGGTGCACGTTTCATCTCCATATGACAAGTAAACGTCCATCTCGTACAAATCATCTCTAATGGGACACACGCCAATAGTATCGCCATTGAAACTTATCTCAGCCGTTGTTGCTTCAAATGTTACCTTCATTCCAGCTTTTGTCATCATCTTTACCGATAGCAGATTCGCTCGTACATCCGGAACGTACAGACGTTATCGATTCTACACGTGAGGCTGTTTGGGCACATCAGGAGTTAATCATCAATTATAACTTCCTTTTCCCGATCAGCCTAGATAGCCGTGTAGTGTCGGTAGCGGTTGTTTCAATTGGCTAAGAATTAACACTACGGACTGCCTGTTCCGGTGGTAAAAGTCCACCTCACAGGTGACCTCTAATTCATACGGCTTTAAGCTTACCGTGCCTAAGAATGAATGGTTAGGGGGGTCTAAATAAATCCTAACCGCAAACGGAGCCTGTGGAGTACCAGGGCGCCCTCTACAGTATTATGCCCTTCCTGTGCTACCCGGAGCAATGGTGCAGGTGACCTTGTGTTTCTCCGAGATAATCGGGTGCCCTTCTTCAGTCTCAAGCCTGAGGCAAAATAAGGGTGGGATTATTAATACGTTGTACTTTAGTTTAAATTTTCACCTTTATGGTTCCGCGTTATGCGTTTTACACAGTGTATTCTGTGCTATTCGCCTTTGGCGACTTTTAAGAGATACCAATCTGTTTTTTCGCTGCTGGTCTTTTCCGTTCTGAGATTGCGAAAAGCTTAATCCTGCCTAGTTTGGGTAGTGGCTACGGTTAGGATAGCTTAGTTAGACCAATCTTCAGCATAAAATATCAGCAACGATCAATCTTCGTAGACTCATGTAAATGGTACAGCTCAAGTAGCGCTAGTTCAAAAACCTTACTTTTGTGAACTTTTATCTAGGTAACCTAGTGGACCCAGTTTTTGTTACTTTCAGAAACATGAAATGGCAAACTCGCGTGCCATACCTTGTGCATGCGTGCTCGTTAATAGCGCTGACGTTGCTACACTCATTTCTGAGTTAACAACCAGAGATGTATGTGCTGTCACAATTGATATTTCTGTTGGTGACCTCAATAGGAAATACGTCTTCCGTTTTGTTGTGTATTTACCACATGATGAACCATCCCAATGGATGATTTCAAACGAGTTGTCGTTTACTCCCAATAAAAGGCGTTCGGCTGATTGTGGGCAGTGATGCTGATACTCATCACATCACCTGAGCAGCTTAGATATCGATTTGAGAAGCTCCAGTCTGATTAAGTATTTCAAATCTTGGATTACTTATTATAAAAAAATCGCTCAACCTTCATGGTATCTGCTAGAGAAGAAGTGTTAGACATAATGCTCTGCTCGAACAGAATCAGTCACGAGTTGACGAATTGGCATGTATCAGATGATGAATTATTATCTGATCATCGCTACATCTCTATATGAACATATGAATGTAAATTCGCTGACTTTGCATTTGTTATACTCCATAAACTGGGAATTGGTTGTGACCAAATACCATGGATTCTCCCCATCCATTGGAAATCCTAGTGATTTGGATGTTTTCAGTTCCGGTGAATTGGGACACAATTGTCCTTGCTTCGAGTGATCTCACAATTGCTTGTTACTTTGCTTATAGGAAATGTTCCTCACAACTCCCTTCGCGGGACGAGTGGATGTCTGGCTATTTGTAAAGCAATATGTCAGATAGTCAGGCTGATTTTAAAGCTTTTGCTTCGGCTAACTCAAGGTCGAAGCTTGTTATCGCATGTCGAACTCAAATTGAGGAACTGAATTCAGTCAACTCTGTAAACCTTGTATGGGTACCTGGCCATTCTTCCATTGCTGGAAATGAATTGGCTGATGAGCTAGCTCGCGATGGAGCATCGCATGACTTCATTAGCCCTGAGCCGGCTATTCCAATTTCGAAGTGCTAGCTTCAGATAAACTCTTGGGCGGCAATATTGGAATAGTTTGGAGTCATGTCGTCAAACAAAATTGTACATTACTGAGCCATCTCCAAGGGTGGCGAAGTATTTAACAAATCTGTCAAAGCAGAATTGCAGTCTCTTGGTCAGAGCGTTGACAGGCCACTGCCGACTCAACTATCACATGGCAAATATTCAGCGTGCTGAGTCATTTGTGTGTGATAGTTGTGACTCCGATTATGGAACTTCGTATCACCTGATATGAAACTGTCCAGTTTTTGCGCAAATGCGATTCCAATTACTTGGTAAACACTTATTAAGTAAAACTTAATTCAGAAGCCTGAATCTTCAGGACATTCTGTTATTCTTAACCCGTTGTGGTAATGAGCTATAGGCTCTCTTTACGCTCATGCGTTTACAGTGCCTTTTTAGGGCGCTGTTCGAACCCATTGTGGTATGGAGCTACATGCTCTCATTTCGCTTATGCGATCTTCCCTCTTCAAGGGAACTCACTCCTATTTCCTCCCATCTTTCCCTTCCCTTTCCTCTCCCATCGGGTAGATGATGAAATAGGCTCAAATATGGCGATGGCACAAATCTCCCAACTGGTGGGGAACGTGCCTTTGGAGCCGGCCTTCTGATACCTGATAGCTGCCGGTTCCAAGAACTAGCGTTTTCCTCGGTGCACGTTTCATCTCCATATGACAAGTAAACGTCCATCTCGTACAAATCATCTCTAATGGGACACACGCCAATAGTATCGCCATTGAAACTTATCTCAGCCGTTGTTGCTTCAAATGTTACCTTCATTCCAGCTTTTGTCATCATCTTTACCGATAGCAGATTCGCTCGTACATCCGGAACGTACAGACGTTATCGATTCTACACGTGACTCCCCGACTGCTGGTTCCCTCAATTCGTCCTCTAAGCCATGCGATTAACGATTGATTGTTCTTCGCCACAGAAAGAACAACAGGTTGCTTCAATTACTCCAAGGAAACGAAATATTCCTGTCGATTCACTAGGTGATATCTAGCCCCGGAGTCCAGCTTGAAGGTAACTGTTCTTCGGCTACTGTTATCCATCGACTTAAGACTCATGAACGCCACTGCCTTTCTATTGACCGCCACATTCACTTCCGCTGGTAGTTCGCTTCTGCAGTCCTTCGCTTAATGGCCCTTTTTATTACATCGATGACATCGTCCCAGGAACTTATCGCTTCGTTCTTCATACCATACCTTCTGCTGATTTTCAACGAACGCGAACGGCTCCTTCTGATTGACCTCGGTTATTCGATCGGATTTCTTCATATCTTCCGCTAACAATCTCTCTCTGACGACATCCAAGGTCAGGTTTTCCTCTCCCAAGTTTTCTAACGCTGTAACCAAAGGATCGTAGCTCTCCGGAAGGGTAACGAAAAGCTGCGACACCAGATCACTGTCTTGAAGTGTCGCTCCTGCCGATTTGAGTTTCCGGATCAGCTCGTCAAAAATCTTCAGATGATCCTTGATCGATGCATCTTCTGCCATCTTGAGCTTTGCGAGTTGTTTGCGTATCAGCGTCTGCGAGGAAGCTGACTTCTTGGCGTAGATTCCCTCCAAAGTGGTCCAGATGTCCTTCGCTGTTTCCTTCTCCCGGAAACATCCAACAAGTCGTCGTGGATAAATGAAATTATCAGGTTCACAGCCTTCCCGTCCATTTCTTGAAATTTCGGAAGTTCGGCTTCGACGGTTGGCGCATCCTTCTTGACCGCGTCCAGCAATCCGGCTGACTTCAGTAACTTCTCGACTGTAAATAGAAATTTTCATTTTTTTCAAATTTTCATTTCGGTGAACTGCGGAATCCCGTGTACCAATAGAGCGCTGCATATGACGAGCCTAACCTCACCTATTTGACAGCTGCTGGTCCTATTGTTTACGTTTCGGACTTAGTCGTTTTTTTCCATCAATTTTTCATCTTCGTATTTATATCACCAGCATGCTGATGGTGACGATTTTCCACGGTAGGAAGATAAAATAATACGATCCGTGGGTATCTGCAGTGGATTTGACCTCTCCTCGCAGCAAACTTTCACGAAATTAAGATTGATTCGAAAAAAGTACTAAGTCCAAACTGTAAACAACAGGACCAGTACCTGTCAAAATTGATGCGTGACGTCACAGTGCAATGGAGTATTCTCTGCGCGTAGGGTTCATAACCAATTGAAGTGGTGATTGAAACGCAATGGTTGGAACCTGGGAGGGAGAAACCGATACAAAATTTATGTACGTCATGGTGAGCTGAGATTTCTGCTGTCACGAACTGTCAGTGTGAGCCCGGATCTTAAGAGTGGACAAACATGGAAAAGGCGCGTAATTGATAAAAGCATATTTTTTGCATTTCATTCAAGTTGACAACAATCGGAAAATCAATTCCTGCACGTCCAAAAAGCAATGTTACGATAGCACCTTTTATTTCGATTGAATATAAGTAATGGAACACGCATCTCTCCACTATTTTTAAATGGAAATGAAAATAAAGTGTACAGAAAACTATGGCCTTTTTCCTATGTTTATCCAGGAAGATCGGAAGTGCACGACAAAAGAAAACAAGCGATTTTCCTCCAGCCTGCCTTGATTGTCGTTGGTGAACTGGAGTTATCTTGCAGTTTAGAAAAGTATTGTTTCATACTTTGTGTGTAGTATCTGTGCCTCCCTCCTAGGTTGGAACCAAGAAACTTATATTTGGGTCTTTACAGGACGAAGTTTGGATTGGGAATGAACATAATTTCGTCCTGTAAAGACCTAAATATAAGTTTCTTAGTTCCAACCATTGCGTTTCAATCACCTCTTCAAGACATACACAGTATGCAAAGTCGCAAACATTTAAAACAATGTCAAAATATTGGGTTGAACCTACAAACAATTTTATGATCAGAAATACTTTACAATGTATTTAAAAATGATGTGGTGGTGATATTGATTTAATAAAATGGCATTTTGCATGCTATTTTTTTTTTTAATTACTAACTGATGTCGAAGAAAATCTTGCACACATCTAAGAAAATTGATGTGTTTAAAATGTGTAAAATTTCAAGAAAAATTGTTTTTTTTTCAATTCAATTCACTTCTCATGACATATTGTAAAAAGCATATTAAAAAATAATTATTAAGCATTTGAGGGCAAATTTAAAAAAAAACGGAAAAGGTGGATTTTTAAGGAACTGTTTTTTTTTATTTCTACACGTTAAAAGCAAAATTGACCAATTGCAACGAAATAGAAAAAAAAAATTGATTGGAAAAGTTTCTATGCATATTTATGAAATAACGTTATCAAAAAACGGCACTCTATATAATTGCCGCTGTATATGACAGATTTTTTGAATCTAATTATAAAAAGTGACTTTCTAAAACCGAAATTATTCTAATAATTTAGTTTTCTTAAATCAATAATATATTTTTTTGAAATACGTTTTAGGTGCTGTATGGAGTAAACATTTTTTTCAATAAAATGGACCCTTTCATCTTATTTCATTTGATATAAATTTCGTTCAATACAAATCATCGAATCTTCAGAAGACACTTTAAAAATGTAATTTTGTGCAAGATTTTGTTGTTTATTTATATTAAGACTGCAAAAGATTAACTGTACTCTGAGATATACCGTTTTGAATGTTTGTGACTACTTTACGATACTCTCCTTAGACCGTAAAATCGAGATCCCACTGTACATGAGCGAGCAACCGGAAACGGAACGTCTCTAGGTACGTCTGTAAATATGTCTCCTGTCATGTGTGTGTCGCTACTCCCATCATGCGCTTGCAAAATAAAGTGCTTCTCTCGGCATGCATTTGTGCAACATATCCACATAAGAGTCTCGTTTCTGCCAGCCAGTCAACCTCCTCTAGTGGAAGCGGAAGCAAGGTAAAGGCGTACCATCTCACCAATCCAGCACCTTCCGAGCGGAGAACCATTTCCTTGTGCATAAGGGGGGAGGGAATACTATTATTCATGCTTATTTTCATTTAGTTGGGTGTCATGTACTTATTTATTTTTCCTATTGTTCTACGTCATTCTACAGAAGGGATTTCTAGCACATGTTATTATCACTATTGAGGGTGAGTGGGCATGGTTTTGGGGGCTGGGGCAGAACAATCTCGTTCTGGTTGGCCGGTTTGGAATAAAGAGAACATGTATTACATATATTACTGAAGGTTAACTGACGGGATGCATGAGTAGGGTATTTGGAAAAAGAGGCAGTATGGTTTTGAACAATGTATCCTATGAGATTATTGTTTAAATTCAGAGTAAAATTTCTCAACATTACAATTTTTATTGATGCTGATAACTTAATCAATCTTGAATTAAAATAGATTTTTATCTAGCATAAGCTTTAGATACTTAACTTCATCTGAACCAATTTATTGGACAACATGTCTACTTGAATGTTTCAAATAAAGAGCTTTCGGTTTATTTGGGAATATTATAAGTTGAGTTTAAGTATTAGGAGAAATCTTCCATTATGGCAAGTGTGATGAAAAAATATCCAAACTTTTTTGCAATCTACTACAGATGACACGGAGATTAACTTAAAAATGAAAATTGTTGGAGAATCTGCCAGGAGAATCCTGGCTACGAAAACCATTGCCGTTCATTGGCCTGGCACGAGCCTCAAATATACGTTTGCGCGTGGGGCAATCCCAAAAGTTATACCTTTGGTTGTCCGCGCAATTTGCGCATACAAACTGTTTGGTGTTTTCCTTCACAGGAGAAGAATCTTTGCAAATCATGCATTTAGCATCCATGCGACAGTTTTTGGTACCATGACCCCACTTTTGGAACTGATTGGTGATTTGGAAGTTTCATCCAGGTTTCTGGAAATGCTAGATTGGATTCTCTTTTTCATAATGATTACTTGGAATAGAGAAAATCCAAGTAAATCAATTATTCCATTTTTGATCTCTCTACTTGAGAGACCTTTCAAGACGATTTTGAACAAACGTTCAGCTTTGTCGTCATAAGTAAAATCATTTCGGTGCAACAACAGTTTTAAAACCCACTGTTTTGGAAGAAAGTTGTGAATTCGGAGCTCTTCAAAATAATAATCACTAAGGCTTGCTCAGGGTCAGGACTATAATAAAACTTACAATATTCATTATGAAAGAAGTGCAATAGAGCTTTAAAAACCCTTAATTGATATCAGGTTTAAAATAACCAACGCATCTAGAAACATCATGAGTAACCATCAAGCAACCACTACCGTCCAAACCATTATTATTTATTACCGACACGACTCCGGCCGAGCCTATCCAACCGACAAGATTGGTCCATCCATTGGAGTACGTGACGCAATTTCCTGCTCAACAATTGTTATTTATGGACGAGCAAATAAGAAACAAGCCCCGTATCGTTGCTTGGAATGGCTCGGTTGGCTCACCCAAAGCAGAGGACAACTTTCTCCATCAAGAACTGCAAACTCTTCGAAAGAACCATCCTGGAGGCGATACCAGCTGCTTTTCTGTGCTACCACCATTCCGCATAGTGGTTGATAGTCCTCAGCCTGACTTGCAAGCCTTTCCTTTCCTAGCCGTGCTGGCAAAAGTCTTAACACACAAAGTCACAACGTTAAAAATGGGGATAATATTATGATGCGTTAGGAAAAGGATAACCATCAGTAGTTTATTCAAAAAAAATCAATAATTTGCTATAAATTTACAATTAAAAATTGCGATGTTGAAATTGAGAAAAAGTCGCAATAAAAAGTTGAAAATAGACATTTATAAATTCCATATTGGCAATGAAAAAACTAAAAATAAAATTTACAACTTTTTCATTTTTCAGCACTTGTTTGGTTTCATCGATTTACCGATTCTCATTCAAACTATTGTTACGGAGCTGGTGGTCTAATGGCTACTGGTTCTGCTTCATAAGCAGAAGGTCATGGGTTGAAAGCCAGGCCCGTCCCTTTCCTCGTACTTCGTAGTTGGATCTTTAACTTGCTTCTATATTTCTCTCTCATTCCATCACACTTGAACTATTCGTTCATAGCAATCTCTAGAACCAAAGCCGGACAAGACACTGTTTTTCTACGCTTCCATTATACCATCATTATAGCACGCCATTTCTTACGCCTTATCATAGGCATTCTGCTAACCAAGAGCAAACCTCTCTGTCATAAAGTTTATCCTATCCCTATACCTTCTAGCATGAACTGGCGTAGATTCAGGGGTATATCCTTCCCCGCGTTGGTCTGCATTCTGACGTGGCAGGCGCCATTGATGCCTTAAAATAGAAGATCACCAGCACTTATACATTGAGGATATCTGTTATTCCCAAGCAATCATCTGATTGGTTCCTTGTTTAAGTGCATCTGATCTGGAGATACTGGAGTAGCAACCACAAGCTCAAGCTTAAGCAAACTTTATTCAAATTTTACTTTTTTATAATTATTTTATAGTCTTCTTAAAAAAAGGGATTATTTGCTTTCTTTAAATTCTTATCAATCTAGCTGCCGTTAAAAATGGTCAATTTATTTAAAACTGTTTCTTTTCCGAGAAACACTCGATTGCGTTCTCGAAGAATGGTGATCGGGCTTCGAAAGGGGGGTTTGCACGTGAGACCGATTTTTATCCTCCTCCTGCTAGCTCTCTCAAGATGCTATCGACAATGGCAAACAGTTCGGTGCATCTTCGTGTTTGAGGAGGTTCAATTTCCCTGTTTGAACGTTTGAAGTTTGGCTTCTGTTGCTTCTGTCGGTCATTGGGCAACATTCACCATTTCGGGGTGAATCTATGCGGAAAGGTAAACTTTGGCCCCCTATTAAACAACAACCGATGGGACATGAAGATGTTGCGTGTACGATGTCGTCGTCATGCTGAGGCAGAATGCATTTCAGTGCTTTTCGGATGCAGCAAGAACGGTTGTGTATCGTTCCGGAAAGCAATTTGCAAACAAAGTTTGATCGGTTGGGTCGTTTATCCGGTAGACTATTCCGACAAGATGTCCAGCCGATTAAGCTTTGATCACCAGGTGAATCGATGACAATATTGAACAAATTGCCAGTCTTTTGGGATGACAGGTTTACAGTTTTCCTATTTAAATACATTGATTTCCACTATTATATCTCTCTACTTGTGCATGATTGTGATCTATTCAAGAGTGGTTTGAAATGTTCTCATGTGAAATACAAAATTTATCTTGCTTTTAGTAGTATCTTAAAATTTCTTCAATGAAATCTGCTAATGATTTCTAACCAGAATTATCAAAAGATTTCAGAAACTCCAAAGAGATGTTTTAAGATATTCTCACAGGATAGTCCACTACGTCAATTCCTTGAAACTTAATAGCATTTCTTTTAAAAATCTCGGGGCAATTTGTTTCTTCCCAGGTGATTCCATCCAATAATCTCTAGGACACTTATTTCTAGACGATTTCTCCTTTTCTCTAGATGATTCCTCTTTGGATTCTCTAATGCAATATCCTATAAATTCTTCCCACTATTTATTATGCACCTCTAAATTTGAGACCTTTCCAAAACAACTTTGTGAGATTTTTCTGGAATCATTGAGAAGCATATCCTACAAAGCTTTGGAATGGGTGGGAAGCATTTACAGACACTTTGGAAATCTTCACAGTTTGGAAAACTTCTCCAGGTAACAACCGAAGCGTCTCCTAGGCTTATAAGAAAAAAATCCTCAAAAGCTTTGATACTCTAGAAAACATTGAAGAGTTTATACAAAAAGCGCGAGATAACTTTTTTCAGGCAGCTCCGAGAGTTTCTCCAGAAGTATGCACAACTAATAGCCTCTAAAATTGTATAGG
Source organism: Aedes aegypti (assembly GCF_002204515.2). Lineage (NCBI taxonomy): Eukaryota > Metazoa > Arthropoda > Insecta > Diptera > Culicidae > Aedes > Aedes aegypti. Next base: position 22,268 of record NW_018736485.1, read on the forward strand.
GTGATGTGCTAATATCCATCGTTGAGCTTTGATCAGTGAGAATCTGCAATTTTCCCAGTATTGCAGTGAATGATGTTGATACAAATCGATGCCAAACTATTCTTTTCCTAGTTTTTAGCATTTTGTAATTGATTAAACTTGATCGTTTATTGGAAATGATGGAATAAACTTATTGCTTATCGTTGCCTACAATCGTCGTATCCATTTTCATATCAGTCGTGATCAGTTTTAATTCGTCTCACAACTAACGACTCACACATATAATGAGTGGTCAAAATACACCACTTCAACGTTATAATAAAATGATTAACTAGATTATTTAGTTCTTAGGGCATCATTCATTGGTACCATCAAAATTCAGCCTAAACATATAAGTATAATTAATTTTGACCGAACAAATGCATGACGGCTCACAGTGCAACGAGTACGATCACAATCAAAGGAATCGTTTTCTGCGCCGAACATCACGTACACATTGAAGCGTACAAGTTTTTTTCCTCAGTCCGGACGGATGAAAAACTTTGCTTACGTTCTCAATTATATGCAGTTGTTGAGGGAAATTCTACAAGTTTCGTGAATTATAGAAGTTTTACGGCGTGTGATTGGAACAAAATCTTTCAGTGGAGATGTAAGAAGGATTTCCATAATGTAAATAAGTGCCCGGTGAACTAAGTTACACAGGAGGGCGGTAAGAAATTTGAATCGTGATGTGATGTGGCTCAGTCGATCGCTAATCAGATTTCGCTCGGCATCTTCGTCCATAAGCATAAGCATTGATAACCGTACAATTCGTAGTTGCTACTCCGTGATTAACAGGAATAATCATAATTGCACAGGGAACCAACAAAGGTAGCTTGGGAGTAGCATACCATCTTCAATGTACAATTTCGAGGACTCCAAACTTAGTAAGTCAATAACGGCGCCAGCAACGTCCTTGCGGTCAAGAAATGTTATTGTGATGTCCATTGCTACTAGAGACCGAGATCACCTCTGCATCTCCATGGTTTTCACAGGAAGGAGTTTTGTTAGTGTCATGTCTACCTATCTCTAGTGATATTAATTATTCTACATTTTGACTCTGGTATGTTTTACTTGTTCGTACCAAGGGGATACCTTAGATATAAATACTGGTTGCTGTAGTTTCATAAGAGAGACTGTCCGGACTGTGGACTGATTAACATATTATTTTATTCTTTATTTACAGGATATAAAAGTTAGTGGGTGAGATTAAAAACTACATGTTTAGGATTCACCTTAGTAAGTGATGCGATTCATGTAGCCCCAAATTCAATGAGTTATCTATCGGTGCGTCGACAATTTTAATGTCGAACTGTTCAAAGGTTATTTTTAGTAATTGCGATAAATAAACAGATGAATATGTACGAGTAGCTCATTTTTTTTAACTGAAATTTAGGCTTATGCCATTACTTACAGTGACGAACCATCCATAGTTTTTTTTAACAATTAAATAAATAAAACATTGCCATGATACAAATTTGAAATTGCACAAGCATGAAACGAACTCACCAGTTGGTAAACCATCCTCAACTGAAATCACAATTTCGGCATCAACACGAAAAAGCTGGGAACCAGAAAAAAAACACATTTTACTCCGCTTACTTGGGTTTAACGAATTTACTGCCAACTGCTAAGCAAAATGCAGAACCGAAAAAAAAACAAATCGAGCACATGTTACTACGGTGACGCGAAAAACGAATCCGCTTGCTTGGGTTTCACGAATAGGGCGATATTCAAAACTGAAAAGGCAATAGATGGCTCTTTTTCAGTGGTAGTAAAAATAAAATCCTGAAGCAAAGAAAGCACCATGTAAGATAATCTAAATACAAAAAGTTATGTATTCACATTGCGCTTAATTTCTAATCACTTCTTTTACAATCCAGTTTCATAATTGCTAGTAATTTACGTTTTTCTTTTTTTTTTATACAGGTTTGTTCCGTTTTTGTCACGTTCCGATTTTGTCACGCTTCGTTTTTGTTATGTTTCGATTTCTTCAACAAATTACACCCGATTCTGTTTTTGCACGGATTTTTTTTACACGGCCGTGTTTTTGCCTTATTTTTGCATGGAACGTCGAGAAATGGTGTTACTTTTTTGCACGGATTTTGGAATTTTGAACTGAAAACTTTTTTCCGTTTTCATCAACACAAAACCATTAAAAAAATATTTTTCTGAATGATTAGAATATAGTCTAAAGACTTATTTTGAAGCAAACCAAATGTTTTTCAAATATCTCAGGGTTGAATTTTTGACATTATTTTAGTCTTGATCACATGTATCGTAGGAATCAAGTCCTATACCATTCAATGGGGGTTACCCCCTTCTCGGCAGCTATTTGAACGGAGTGTTCAAGCTTGACTAGGGCTGCTAGACAACATTGACACATGCTTCAACACTCGAGAGTTGTCACAGCCACGTCCTAGCGACAACTGGGGATTGTAATTAGGGGTCATCCATAAACTACGACCATTTTTAAGACCCCCCTCTCTAAATTCGATTACGGTACACTTCTCTAAGCACTTTGCTTTTGCCAACAAGATCGAGTTTATTTCGTATTTGAAAAGACTAGTTGTCGACCCGTAATATTTTGGACAAAGAAACTTTAATTATTTTTTATCTCTTTCGACGCACACATGATAGAATTCCACTGATTACAGCAAGAGTCCCGATTCAAGGGAGAGAGGACGAGCATCAGCAGAACATAGCAATCTAGTGAAAATTTCTGAATCCACATTTAATAAGTCTACATCGAGGAAGAAGGAATAGGACTGAAAGATTGTGCGATATTTGCCAGAAAACCATTCGCCAGAAAACTATTCGCCAGAATGACATCTGCCAGAAAACCATTCGCCAGAATGTACCATTTACCAGAAAACCATTTGCCAGAAAGTACCATTCCCCAGAATTATTTTTATTGTCGATTTTGATCAATTAATGCATGGTGAAATATCTCGGAATCCAAAGATGGCCGTCACAATATTCGAATTGTGCCTTTTTCACATCTTCAAGAGCACTAAATTGAACTAATAGTATTGTAATAATCTCGTTCTTCTCATTTTAATCTTTCTACTAGTGCACAGAGCAGAGACAATATAACAATGTTATTCTACATCTCTTGCGAGATTTTTGCCTATAAGGTTTTAATACAATATTCTAAGCTGTTTTACCTAGTTTTAACTTCGAGAAAATGCATTTCCTTTCACCGCGATCTGTTCTTCATCAGAATATTGTATTGTACATAATTTCTCGATAATTTTTACTTTTCAATTGACAGTTTTTTGGGATTGTGCTACTTTCTACCAAATATCGGTATCCCGAATGTCGTTTCGCCAAACACCAGTTCCGCAAATTCCCTGAATATCCCGTTTGCTCAAGTGGCCTATTTTCTCGAAAATGTTCTGGCACTCATAATTATCATAACTTATTGTATATTTCAGGGTGCTAAACGGTTCATATGATATGCATCCTTCTTTTTTGATCAGCGGTACTTTAAAGTTTCTCCAAACTCAGCATTCTTTCTAGTTCACCACTCTGCCTCTGAAGATTGTTTCTTCATATTGAACTGGATCTATTTTGGGGCCGCCCATAAACCACGTGGTCGTTCAAGGGGGTAGAAGGGGGTGGTTCTATCCTAATACCACGTTCCATACAAATTTCGGGCCATTCGGGAGAATGGATTGCGGGGAAAAGTGTCATTCGTGTAACTGGCGTTCGAGGAAATGATATTCGAGGGAACAACATTCGGGTAATAATAGACCAAAAGGTTTTTAGTGATAATGGTCACCTAAATTTCGGTACACGAAAAAGTATTCAAAAAAGAATCATTGCCTATCGCTACTTGGTATGGTTTGGTGAAAATAAGAATTTTTCATTCTTCATATATAGGATGTTCTTATTAATTTTAAAATTGTTTTCAATTGTCTGAAAGCTCCTGAAAATTGTTATAGGAAATGTAACTTTGGTTTGCGAGTGGAGGCATTATTTACTTCATCGAACAGACGGCACAAGTAGTTTCAACGTATATCGAAATCTTTTAAATTTCCAATGAACTAGCCCTTAAGAGGCAACACAACTTTGAAGAACAGCTTATGATGAAAAGAAGAGAAAACTACTTGTCAGATATTCCAAACCATAATTTCCTATAAAACTTAATAGTATAAAAAAAAAACATTTAATTGAAACTGAAAAATTCAGAAAGAAAATCGTATGGAATTTACTAATTATAAAATAACATTATTTCATGCTATAACATTTGTATAACAAAAGTTGCAGCGTATATTGAAATCTCGTAATTATTCAATGAATTAGTCGATAAAACAAATCAAAACTTTTAAGAACAGCCTATGCTGAAAAGAAGGGCGAATCTCTTGTGAAGTCTTCCAAACCATAATCTGATTTTACAGGGACAATATATTAAAAAAAAACTTAGGGGAAGGGGTGGTAAAATGAACAGGGGTGGTAAAATGAACACGGTGCCTTTTATCGAGAAAAAAAAAACAAATTTATATTAATTTTTATCACGCACGGACGATTTGAAGCATAAATCGGAGTGTTCGAGTTGATACGGAGGTCAATTGAAGTGAAAATATCAACGCAAACTAAGATTTTAGAAAACCACGTTTGAAAATTAGGACCGACGTAACTTTTAGCTTGGGTGTCTTGAGGTTTTTCAGTGAGGTGAATATCGTTGTGATATAATGTCAAATCTGATACCTTTAGAATTCTTTTTGAATGGGTTACAATCATTAATGGATATATTTTCGGTAACGAGATGAAAATTTTCAGAAATATATGTTTTGCTCACGTTTTTTGCACGATGTTCATTTTACTACCAACAGCTGTTCATTTTACCCACATAGTGCAGGTAAAATGAACATTTGCACCCTTTGTTTGCTAGCGATAAAAATATGTGAAAATTTTGCTATTTTAGTCTGAATTCATGTTGCTGCTATAGATGACATCCCTAATTTTAATGATGTTCGATAGAATTTCACAAATTCCACGTTTTTCTATCAGAAACAAGATGATATCCTTAATGTGTTCATTTTACCGCCCCTTCCCCTACTTTATTATCCGTTATGCTGAATATAAAATCGTTACACAGTAAGCATACATTGTGGAGCAGCTTTTAATGAATGCAACTGTTATTCTATTGTATGTTTTCTGCTTTCTGTTTCATGGTCCCTCAGGATTAAGTGCAGTCTTTTCAATTCATATATATAAAGCTTCAAATGATGATGTTGATCATTGAATGCTCGAAAAATCGATATTTTTTAACCATGAGGAAGCCATGTGTACCTAGTCCAACAATTAGAATACTAGAACCACTATACCCAAAACGTATATTCGAAACTGGCTCACTAAGTCAACTAGTGTCCAAGAGACCCTGTATTTTTTTTTTTTTTTTTTTTTTTGAGTATACTAACAAAAATAATCCCACAAAACGTTTTAACGCTCTGGCTCGATTATTTCTCCTAAAATTGCAAACTTGATCCATCTGAAGAAAAAAAAAATAAAAAAAAAATCTAGGGGTTGGTCCATTCTGGGGAATGGTACATTCTGGCGAACGGTTTTCTGGCGAATGGTACTTTCTGGCAAATGGTTTTCTGGCATATGGTACTTTCTGGCGGATGTCATTCTGGCGAATAGTTTTCTGGCGAATGGTTTTCTGGCAAATATCGCACAATCTTTTTGGGATCCTGATCTTCGAGTAGACACTCATTTCTTCTCCACTTGTAAATCAAGAGATTTATGAAGAGCCTCATACAAACTGGCATAGGCTAATTATTGCAACTAATTTATTGAAACTATTAACATAACATTTTTCAACTAAAAGCTTCAATGTTTTGGCAAGGATGCTGGTTTTCGTTGAAGCTATTCGACATTAGTTCTACTGAAAATACAACAAGATTTTTAGTTAAGTTTTCAGTTCAAAAATATAATACAAATAACCTTTCCGCGTGAGCGTAGATCAAATTATGTATACCATTAAATTTTAGAATGTTGAATCTTATGCTGCTTACAGAAATTTTATCAATTTGATCAAATTTTCGATCATGCTTGCAGCCTCCACACAAATTAAGTTGTTTCTTATACATGTCAGTTACAAAGTTTTCTAAATAATCCATCTTTTGTAGCAACGAAAGTATTACAAACTTCATTAATTCGCAATAATTAACTTCCAAAACCCATAAAAGTTGTAAATTCATCACAAAAAATTTACATACAAGCCGATAAACTTGCATGCAAATTGGACGATATCGATAAATAAAGCTTTTTCAAGATCCCGGCCAGGCGAGAATGATTTCAGGTTAGAAGTTTTCTCGACAAATGCAAACTAGTGTACATGTGGCAATGAAAGCTCTCAGTTGATCTCAGTTTAAAAGAACACTTAGCTGTGAAGCAGACCTTCCCATTTGGGATGTAATGATATGAAGAAAAAGAGTAAAAATTAGAAAAAAGGAGAAAAAAGAAATGGTTAAATTTTTCTTTACAAAAAATAATGATCAGCTCGACAAACTTTCGCGTTCGTCATTTATACAAATATGATTAATTTAATGGTGAAAAACACATTCATATGATTATTGTTTTAATATTCCATAACACATCTATTGACGTTCTGACCAAAAGTAAGACTACAACTTTTAAGTATTTAACGCAAAATCATACTTATTGATTGGAGACTGCAATCAAATTCCATTACGAACCTACACGAATTAACAATTGAAAGGTTCCTAATAGCCCCTAAACATCAATACTATGCATGTATTTGACGAAAATGTGTACTTTCCTGTTAAATGTGCCATTTTCTATACAGATTTGTAAAATATTTTGTCTAAGAAAATTATTTATTTGTATGTCAGTATCCTCTATCATTCTACCAAACGTAGCGCTTTTAAAAAAAATCATTAATATTCCACCGTTCTCTGACACTAGGTCATTCTAGTGATTTATGCTTTATGACCAAATTTGCTAAAACGCCATTATTTTACTCCCAGTAAAAAAGTATAGTTAAAATCGCGTTAAAAATTGGTTTAGATTACTAAAGAAATTATATTTGTATGAAAGAGTCTAAATCGTGAGTCCTAACCGCATTCTTAGGCAATTTATTCTCCCTTTATGGTTGTTTTATTGAAAAATCTCATACTTTTAAAATCTTGTACGCATACTTATCGGTCTACAGCAAATTGTAAGCGTTTTTCTTCAAATATTTTTATGGGTGATCTTAGAATGACACATTATGAAAACAAAACATGGAAAATAAATTCGATTTCAATACAGCAGTGTTCCCAACTTTCATGATGTGCTTTAGAAGGTCTTCTGGAAATAAAGAATTTGTTTTTCTATTGTGCTTAAAATGTGACATGGGAACCAATTTAGCAACTCTTTGAAGGCGTAGGCTATTTTCCATATTGATAATATATTAGTACTTCCATCAGAACGTACTTTAAACCTACAAATTCTACTCATACCAGTACCACTCAATTTTTTTTTTTTTTTTTTTTGATATTTTTCAGCAGGCTTCTGATAGATGACGCTTTCGAAGGCAAATTACTTTGAAGAATCTCTGGACCAATATCATGAGAAATCTTTGCCTAATGCAATGTTTAGGATAAAGTTCTTTGCTACAACACTTGAAAGAATTCATTATATTTTTTTTGTGTTTTGGAGACATTACTGGCAGAATGTTAGAAATGCATAAAAAAAATCAGGAGGGGTTGTGTACAAGACACGACCGCTAGATGTTAACTACGCCATATTATTCCGTGACGATCTATGATTTTTTCATAATATAGATTTTCTTGATTTTTCAGGCATGATATGTAGCCACAAATATACTATACGATATAATAATGGCAAATTGATAAAATTGAGAATAATCGCTCTAAAGAGAATTACTCTAAACGAGCCTTGCGTCCTCCACGTTATTCGTCCCAACCTAACCAATGTACCTTAATACACAGGTACTGGATTCCCGCAAATGTTTATGAATCACTGAGATAAGAAGAGAAGCAAAAATAAGCACTGAGATAAGAAGAGAAGCAGGTTGTATGATCATTTTGAAATTATATTAGTAACCTCCTATGAAATATATGATAGCATTGGAAAGAAGTTATTCGAGGATTATAATGAAAGCTTCAGTCATCGCTTTGTTGATCTTATGGTTTGAGAGAAATATTATTCATTGCTTGGCAATGTGATAAATAAAGTCGGAAGTCTGTTAACTCTCTTACACACATTTAGTGGCACTGAAAAGAGCCAAAGGCTTTGTTAGCTCGGATGCTGTCATAGATGAATCGCACTACAGGATGTTATCAGTTGATTGCCATGGTTAAACGAAGAATCCCCAACGCAAGTGTAGAAATTTGTATAAGTTCTCTGCTTATAAGACGAACCAGTTGAATGTTTCGTGGTGTGGATGGCACACATCAGCAACAGGTATTAGATCACACGGCTGAAGTCGAAATCTGAAAACGTAGCTTAAGTTTGAAATCTTGAGCGACTTGCCTAACGGGCTTGATTTTTGACTGCACCACAGATGAGTTTATCACGAGCCGAAATATCATAAACTAGATGCTGAGGAGCTCTTACCAGCTCGAAAGCGAAAATGGAATGAAACAGAATCCGGCGAAGGAAGCATGCTTTAAACGCTTAGATTAGCAGATGATGCTCCTCCCATTCGTGCTCTTCTCTTCTTGTCGACCAATCTGGAAAATGGGTATGTGTCAATAATGTGTTGGGCTAAGAATTACTTGAAAATTGCGGAAAATGATAATGCGTGAGAAATTGGTCGAACATGAATAGTTGGAAGGGTTGACATTTACTAAATATTCTATAGATAGCTGTTGATAATCAATAGTTTTCCTTTGTATGAAGGTGAATTTCTGATTAATGCGTGCCAAAATGATGAAAATTGTTCTATCAGAATTTCTCTTCAAAACCATTCTAAATATGACGCAATTTTGTTACATGTGATAATTTTCATAATCGAAATGCTCCCATAAAATATGGCAAATCAAAGACACTGTTGGAAATGCCACTCTAGTTTACATTCGTTGTGAAATGTTGAGCACTCACCTCGACGGCACAGCAAGGCGTCCAAGAATAGTCTCAAATTGTCGTGCCATCAATTATGCATGACAAATTAAATTTTGTGCGAAACTGTGAGATTGACTGAGGAATATAATATGTAATAAGGTCGGGAATATTATTCTTTCAACTCTTTTCCACAAATTTAATGGCCCTGACAAGGGCCGATGGCTTTCTTAGCCTCGATACGGTCACAGATAAATAGCACTCCGGGATTCAGTTGATTGCCATGGTCCTTAGATGGCGCACAACAGCAACGGGTAGTGGATTACCGGGCACAAGGCGAAATCTGGAAACGATGCTCATTCTTGAAATCTTGAGCGATTTCATAAGTCCGACGCTTGATTCGCTGCTCTTTCCTCTTCGGATCAGCTTCTGGAATTTAACTCCTAACGGGCTTGCTTCTTGACCACCGACCACCAGACGCTGGATCGCTAGCTTGAAGGACGTCGCTGCGCAGGAACGGAGGAGCTCTTGCCAGCTCGGAAGTCGAAACGGAATGAAACCGTATCCAACGAAGGAAGCATGCTATATACCCTTAGATTAGCAGATTATGCTCCTCCCATTCGTGCTCTTCTCTTTCTAGTCGACCAATCTGGGAAGTGCATATGTGCCAATAATGAGTTGGACTTAGAATTACTTGATAATTGCGAAAAATGATAATGCGTGAGAAATTGGTCGAACATGAATGAAAGGGTTGACAATTACTAAATATTCAACAGTTCGCTATTGATAATCAATATTTTTATTTAATATGAAGGTAAATTTCTGATCCATGGTGCCAAAATGATGAAAATTGTTCTATCAGAATTTCTTTTCAAAAGCATTCTAAACATGTCGCAATTTTGTTACATGTGATCATTTTCGTAATCGAAGTGTTCTCGTAAAATATGGAAAATCAAAGACACTGTCGGAAATTCCACTCTAGTTTACAATCGTTGTGAAATGTTGATCACTCACCCCGACGGCATTGCAGCAGCGTCCACGAATAGTCTCAAATTGACGTGCCATCAATTATGCATAACAAATTAAATTTTGTATGAAGCTGCGAGATTGATTGAGAAATAGAAGATCTAATAAGGTCGGAAATATTATTCCTTCAACTCTTTTCCACAAATTTGATGGTCTTGACAAGGTCCGATGGTAGATATATAGCACTGCGGGAATTTATCACTTGATTGCCATGGTCAAACGGGAAATCCTAAACGCAAACAGCAACAGCAACGGGTAGTGGATCCCCGGGCACAAGTCGAAATCTGGAAACGATGCTCACTCTTGGAATCTCGAGCGATTCCGACGCTCGATTAGCAGCAGCTCCTCGGATCAGCAACTCTGGGGGCTTCTGGTATCTGGTTCCTATCGGGCTTGCTTCTTGACCACCGATGCTAAATTTATCACGGGTCGAAATCTGGGAGCGCGGATAAATTTGCGGCGGCAACGACGATGGCTTGGACGCTTCTCCGAGCAGCAGTAGTTTGCCGCTCGGAGAAGCGCCCAAGCCATCGTCATCGCCGCCGCAAATCAATCTTGCGTCTTCCTCTTCCGACGACACCAATTGAACTGTGACGCGGGTGCAAAAGCAAAGCGAGAATGACTCGCCCGACCGTGTTCACAGTCCGACCGCAAAAAGAAGACTGAGGGAAGAAGCAGGGACCCATTTGCTTTTATAGTGGGAAGCGACACCGTCGAAAAGTGCTCGTACGTGATTGGTTGGATAAGAAAGGGGTCAACATTTATCAAATTTTCAATAGTTTAACAACAAAATTCACTTATCGGATATATTACTAACGAGGCGTAGATACATTTCTGATCGAATGATACTAAAATCGTAATAATTGGTTCATAAACAACTGAGTTATTAACGTTCAAAATCTCCCCTAATTTCGTTACATGTCTCATTTTCCGTACTTTTAAAGTGCACCCCAATATAAAAAACAAAGACGTAGTCCTACGTCAAAAAATTGCGTACAAAACCTGTTACGTGGAGGGGGTGAGGAGGTCTAAAATTTGTAAATTTTGCATTACGTAAAAGTTTAATCATACCGAAGCGGAACGCAAAAGAAGCGTGGAAAACTGCTTGAACGGTGGTTGCGTAAGAAAGGGGTCGACATTTTCCCAATTTTCAATAGTTCATAGTCGATAATCAATAGTTTTCAACATTCGAGTTAAATGTTGTATAAATTTCCGACCGATTGGTGGGAAAATATTATAAATCTATCGATAAATGGTTGAGTTATTACCGTTCAAAACCGAACATAATTTCGTGGCGGTCGCAAAATATTAGATTTTCAATGGGTTACATGCATGGCCTGATTCGCTACTCACCGCACATTAACGCACATGCGCTAGTGTCAATGCACGAAAAATCGCTAAAAGCATACGCGAAAAATACTTGTATGGCGAAATGCATCTAACGAATTATTTCTCAAAATTGGGAACTTTTTTCGAAAATATATTTGGTACCGGTTGTACGTAATGACAATGACTATCACGCCTACCAAATATTTTTTCGATTAATCCTTTCATTTATGAGAAATTGGAAGTTAGATGCCTTTCCCCATACTAAATGAAACGAGAAAACTTCTGCTTATCAACTGTGGACAAAAGTAAAGCAGGTAGTCCATTGACACCCAGTATACTGCCGTAAGACGTAGTTAACGTCAAAACGTCGAAAAACTAGTAATTTAAAAACATTTCTTCTTCTTTCTGGCGTTACGTCCCAACTGGGACAAAGCCTGCTTCTCAGATAAGTGTTCTTATGAGCACTTCCAACGGTTATTAACTGAGAGATTTCTTTTGCCGACCATTTTTGCATGTGTATATCGTGTGGCAGGTACGAAGATACTCTATGCCCTGAGAATCGAGAAAATTTCCTTTACGAAAAGGTCCTCGACCAGCGGGATTCGAACCCACGACCCTCAGCATGGTCATGCTTCAAAAAAACTTTAAAAACATTTCTTAATGCTTCTTAAAAAAGTTTTCGGAAGATTTTTTCTTGAATACTCCCCAAAAATCCGTAGAAGCTATGAAAATTTTAAGGCATTCAAACGCTTTTGTTAGAATTATTGTCTACTACATAAGAATTAGAGAATGGTTTGAGGATATTGAATGTTTTAATTTTATTACCGTAATGCCGGTATAATGAAATCGTGACATTCGGGATTACTATTTTCATGAATAAATTATGAGATTCATGTTTCGTGTTTTCTTGTTCTACCTGTGAGTTCAATCAAATTCACCTAGTCCATTACCCGCGGATCATCGTCGGATCAACGAAAATATTAATAAAACGCCGAAAACTACACTATCCTCCAGGATACGGTCAGTTTAATGAAATTCCTCCGTTGACAGTGTAAATCCTGCTCCGTCTTCCAGCTCCGGTCATAAACGAACATCACATTATACCTACCATAGTGAAAGCAGCATCGGTAAGGTGTGATAAACGACGACAACAGGTTCGTGTAGTTATGAGAGGGCGCAAGGCTGTGAAATATGGGCTTATACTTTCAAAGCGCAACTAACGACCGGGAGTAAATCCTTCGCTTCCGGAACCGAAAGCTGGATTAGTTGGGTATTATACCGACGACGGCCTAACGCGCGCTGTTTGCCTTTCTCGATGGAATACCGGCGGGTACGACGGACGGGCGACAAAAGTCGTAATGAATTATGGGCCTTTTGCGCAATTCGACATGGGGTGCGGGGTTAGATTAGCCTAGGCCACCTTTGTGACCCGAGCGTGCGATGTAATCGAATGGAACAAATTTTGTTTTTTTTTTAGCAAGAAAAAAATGCTGCTGAGACTTTTATGTCGCCCAATGAGCAGAAAAGACCATCAACATTGTGAAGCAAATAAGTACTCTAGTAACACAAATTGTCAAGTTTATTGTAAAAAGTATTCCATCAAAATTATTTAGGGTGAAGAATGCACATTGAACAGCTCTGATCTAAGGTCATGATTTGCTTTGTGATACATTCAAGAATCTGTAATTTTCAACTTGCACTCTAATACTTGGTGACCGATCTTATCCCTTTACTTATCACATGGCGACCGTTGACAATAAAAATGCCATTTTAGTGGGATTCATATCACAATGAATCTGAATCATGAATGTTCAACTCTATTATTTACTTGTTTCCCAAAACATCCAATTAGTTTCTCGCTCCATTCGGGAAGCTCTAGGACCTATTCTCACACCAACGAAAGATATTTTCAATTTGGGACACGTTTGCAAACTTACGCACTCACCTGATGTCTGTTCCTCCGTGTTCCGACGATCCCAAGCAACCAGTTGGAGGTTTTTCCCTAGCTCAATTCGGGTGTGCACGATAAAGTTGGACCATAAAAGCAAACATTAGCTCGGCTTCCGGGGCCGGGGGGATATCGGGGACAATTTATTGCACTCTTGCGTAAATTGAGTGTGCGGACGAGTTTTCTCTCCGCCAGGCTGATGGCTTTAGCGCCGTGGGATTTCTCATAACGGCTCAACTGGTAAGAATTTCGTTATTGGCTAGCAGCCGTTCTGACGATAATTATAATTTTACGAGTAGGTACTGGGATTTCGGTGGGAATCAACGTGCTTATTTATATGATCTCTTTGCCCGAGGGGAGGGCTGGGACATTAATGGCGAGGGATCACCGTGGTCGTTTCGGGTCAGTATTTCAATAATGAAGCGAAATTGCTTCCGTTGAGTGACCGTATCGTTAGAAGATTGGTTCCGCACGATCTATGTGGGATTGTAGTTTACGAGTTGCTTAAGGGGATCAAAATTATGTTTGTTTTATCGGAGTGGAACTTTGTATCCTGTTTCTGATGATGCGACTGCTTAAGGAGCTTTTCTGTAGGAGCGAACATTCTGCAGATGAATATTCCATTGCCTTGTTCATGAGCTCGATAAACTAGAAATTAAAAAAAATCAAGACCATAATCTATAATTTCTCGTCAAGAAACGATAGTCATATGTTCTAAGTATATGATGCCATAGCACTGTCGTAGATCAAAATATACAGCTTGGTAAAATGCTTTTTTATGTATGTATTTTGATTCTAGTTTAATTTTTTGTAGTAAAATTTAGATAATGTCAAAATATTTTCATGACTATGTTTACTTGAAGGTTTCAAACAAAGAGCATTTGGTTTATATGGAAATATTATTAGTTGAGTTTTGGAAGCATTATAAGTAATCTTCCATTTTCAAGTTTGAATGAAAATTATCAGAACTTTCTCCAGGAACTTCTACAGGGATCTTTCTTATTTTTTTATGAATTCCCCCGAGAATTTCTCCTGGAATTTCAACGACAATTCTTTCAGAGATTTCTACTGAAATTCCTTTAATGATTCCTACGTGAATTTGTATACGAAGATTCCTCCGGGAGTTCAATCAGCAATTCCTCCAGGGATTCATCCTGAAAATCCTCTGAGTTTACACATATAGTTGCTCTAAGGATTCCTCCTCGGATTTCTCCGGGTATTTCTTCAGGGATTACTCCGAGAATCTCTCCAGGGATTCCTGGAATACCTCCAAGGATACCCTTTTTGGATTCTTCTTGGATTCCCTTCAGGTATTCTTCAAAGGAATCACTTCAAGACTTTTTCCATGAGTTCCTTCAGGGATTCCTCCAATAGTGAGTCCCTTCAGTAATTCCTCCAGGAGTTACTCCTGATATTCCTCCAAGACTTCCTCTAAGGATTTCTTAAGGATTATTTCAGAGAATTCCTTTAGAATATTCTTCAGGAAATCCTCCAGAGATTCCTACAAGAATTGCATCGGTGATACCGTTAGGAATTTCTCTAGTGATTCTTTCAGGGATTTGCGTTTTAATTCCTTCAAGGATTCAAGGAAAGTACTCTTGAAATAATTCCTGAAGAAAGTCCAATAGGAATCCCTGAAGGATTCCCTGGAGTAATCAATAAATGACAATCCCTAGAAGAATTCGTGAAGAAATCCCTTGAGGGATATCAAGAGAAACTCCTGGTATCGCTTCTTAGGGATCTCTAGCTCCTTTAGGAACTCTTCGAGGAACTCATGGAGCAATCTCTGGAGAAACTCCCAAAGGAATCTCTGAAGGTACTCTTGGAGGAATCCTTCCAGGAACTCATGGAATAATCCATGGAGAAACTCCTAAAAGAATCCATAAAAGAACTCTTGAAGGAACTCTTGGAGAAATTCTTGAATGAGCTTTTGAAGATACTCCTAGAGGAATTCCTGAAGAAACTCCTGGAGCAATTCCTGAAGGAAATCTTGGTAAAATTTCTGAAGGAACTCTTGAATAAATTCCTAAAGAGCTCCTGGAGCAATTCCTTGAAGTCTTGATGGAGTTCCTGGAGGAATATTCAGAAGATCTACTCGATGAACACCTGGAGGAACTCCTGGAGTAATCCCTGCAGAAACTTCAAGTGGAAGTTCTTTAGGAATCCAATGAAAAACTCCTGAAGGAGTTCCAGAAGGAATTCTAGGAAGGATCCCTGGAGGAATCGCTTAAGAAACTCCTATAAGAATCCCTGGAGGAACTCCTGTAGGATTTCCTGGAGGAATTTCTGAAGGAACTCCTGAACGAACTTCTGGAGTTCCTTCTGAAGGAACTTCTAGAGGAATTCTTGAAGCAATTCATGATTCAGGGATCTCTAGCGGAAGTGTTTTAGCAATCCGCCGAAAAACTCTTGGAAAAACCCCTGGAGAAACACCTGGAGGAGTCTCAGAAGGAATTCTTGGAAGAATCCCTGGAGGAACTTCTAGAAGAATCCCTGGAGGAACTCCTAGAAGAATCCCTGGAGGAACTCCTAGAAGAATCCCTGGAGGAACTCCTGTAGGAATTCCTGAAGGATTTCCTGGAGCAATTCCAGAAGGAATTCATGAAAAAACTCCCTAAGGCACTCCTTGAGGAATTATTGAAGAATCTCCGGGAGGAATTCCTGAGGGAACTCCTGGAGGATTTTCTGAAGGAAGTCCAGGAGCAATTTCTGAAGGAATTTCTGGAGGAGTTCCTGAGGAAGTTCCTAAAGGAATTCCTAAAGAAACTCCTGGAGGAATTTCTGAAGATAATCTCGGAGGGATTTCTGAAGGGTCTCTTGTAGAAATTCCTGAAGGAACTCCTGGAAGAATGCCTAAAGTAACTCCTAAAGGAATTACTGAAGGAACTCTTGAAGGAGTTTCCGAAGGAACTCCTAGAGGTATTTCTGAAGGAAATCCTGGAGCAACTTCTGCAGGAATTCCTGAAAAAACTCCTGGAGGAATTCCTGAGCAAACTTCTGGAGGAATTCCTGAAGATGCTCCTGGAGCAATTCCTGGAGGAACGTCGAAAGGAGTGGTTGAAGTATTTCCTGTAGGAATTCGTGAGGGAAATCCCGAAGGATTTTTAGGGGGTACTCCTAAATGTATTCCTGAAGGAAATTCTGGAGGATTTCCTGTAGGAATTCGTGAGGGAAATCCCGAAGGATTTTTAGGGGGTACTCCTAAATGTATTCCTGAAGGAAATTCTGGAGGATTTCCTGAAGGACCTTCTGTAGGAATTAATGGAGGAACTCCTAGGTGTATTCCTGAAGGAAATTCCAGAGGAATTCCTGGAAGAACTTCGGGAGTACTCCTTGAGAAAATTTTGAAGGAGCTCCTGGAGGAATTTCTGGAAACAACTTCTGGAGGAATTTCTGAAGGAACTTCTGGAGGAATGCCTGAAGGAACTCCTGTAGAAATTTATGGAGGAACTCCTCCGGAGGAATTGCTAGAGGAACTCCTGGAAGAATTGCTGAAGGAACTCCTGGAGGAAATTCTAAAGGATTTCCTGGAAAAATATTTGGACGATTTCCTGGAGTAATCCCTGGAGAAACTCCTAGAGGAATTCCTGGAGGAATGTCTGAAGAAAATCTTGCAGGAAGTCAAGAAGGAAATCCAGACTGAACTCCTGGAATAATTCTTGAAGGAACTCTTGGAAGAATTGTTGAATGAAACCCTAGAGGAAATTCTGAAGGAACTCTTGAAGAAATTCCTGAAGATACTCATGAAGGAATTCTTGAAGAAACTCTTAAAGGAATTTCTGGAGCAATTCCTGGCATATAAACAAGGCGGAGGAAGAATCTAATTTTTGATCAAAATAACGAACCCAGAAAGGTTCTTTCTAGCTGTTATAATTGAGTGGGAGCCCTTTTGCTATAGGAACGATTGTCATTAATCAAATTTTGCCCCGATACCTTTTTACCAGCCTTGTTTTTGACCCAACTTTCTTTCTCACTTTGTTGACATATAATATAATACTTTGGAAATATTTTTGATAAATTCTCGAAGAAGCACCCGGCAAGGTTTTCGAATACTTCTAAGGAAATCTTTATGTTACTTCTTAGAGCTGTTTACTAAAGAGGTTTTTAAATACACCATGTTATTTTCAATGTATCAAATATCAGTTTTCCAAGGCTACTAGATAACCTCTTGGGGATTCCAGAAAAGGCATCCCAAAATTTCTAAAAGAAACTTCATTTCGCATCAGTGAAAAATTGTCATTTGAGAGCTGTTTTCCTGGAGACGCTTTTTGAAAGACAATACAAACGTTTTTTAAAATGCTTCCTAATCGTTCCAAAAGCTTCTGGAAGACGCTTTCCAAGATGTAAAAAACTCTTTCCATAACATTTCGGAAAAATTTCCCAATGTTTCGGAAGGCACTCTCTACGGATAAGCTGAGGCATTTTTGTGCTATTTTCCAATTTTGCCAGAAAAGCTTTCTTGGAGTTGCAGTCTAAAGTCAGTGAACTGTCCATGTTTTCAAAAGATGTTAGGCGATGGTTCCAACCTTCTCGAATGAATCTCACCAGGACTTATGGATAAATGCTCTCTGGCCTCTGAGAAAAGTTTTCCAACGATTACTATAAGTTTCCAGGGCTTCATACCGCATATATATAAACTGTTAAACAAAAACCCCAGGAAAAGTTTCCCAAGGTATCTGACGGCAGTTCACAATATTTTTTCTTCCGAATAACCTGCGTCTCAAAAATTTCAGTAAAATCATTCCAAAGCTTCCTTCCCATTGCATTCACGACAAGATTCAGAGAAAATTATGAAAGGAGAGCTTTTCAAGAGTTCTGATGAAATACTAGGTGCCTTCCATAATTCTTAGGATTGGTTTTCGAAGCATGCTCACCAAAACTTTCCGCAAAGACTTTCAAAGGATTACTATGATTACACAGCGTAACAAAAATGACACGTTTGCGTGTCTCAAGAACCAAATTATGTGTCTCTAGTAGATTTGGGGCTGCTGAATCTGATGCCGTTCTCAGAAATGTTCCAGCACGTCACAATTTTTAGCTACAGGTCGCCAAAGTTGTACAAAACACTGCTTTTATTAATGTTTACATGAAATATAAAGTACAATTTATCATACTTTTTTGTAATCTAATCCACCAAACATGCAAAATAGAACTTGAACTTTCATTTCAGACATAATTTGATTGAAATTGCGCGATTAAATTTCGATTATACCGATTTTTTCAACATGCTTGCAGTCTCCATACAAAATTCTTCGTTTCTTCTATATGGCAAAATACAACAATTCTCTAAACCATAAAAAAATAACTTTTCCGTATCGAAAATAATACAAACTTTGATGATAAGTATTGTTATACACATAAAGTTTGAATTCAGTGGCAAATTAAGCCAATATATTACCTTACAAGCTGAGAAACTTGCATGCAAGTTGGCTGAAATAGTCATTTTTTGCATTTTCAACAGTCAATATCTCAAAAACTGGACGTGCTATGATATTTCTGAAAACGGCAATGGATTCAGCAACCCTTAATTAAGTGAATAGCGGTATTTTGGTGCTGGAGACAAAAACGTGTTCCGCAGTGTTATTAATGATTTTTCCTATGGCTTCCAGCAGATAACTTTTTCGTGGATACGTTTCAAAGCTTATTGAAGTAGCTTCATAATACAATGGAAAATGCAATGTTCTGAAGCTTTCCAAAATTTATTTGAGCAGTTTTCCAAAACATTTAAAAACATATATCATCCGTGGTTTCTGGAGAAACGTTCAAAGCATTCAAACATTAAAAAAGGCCTTCCATGGAATCATTTTTCTGGAGTTTCCAGGAATAGCATTGCAAAGATACTGAAAATTTTCTTTTCAAACGTGGCTTCTTTCTGGGCTTAGCTTTCTATACATAGAAACAGTAATATTCTATACAAACGTTTCAAAGGTATCTAGAAGAATCTTTAATTTTCGAAAAACGCAAAAGGTTTGAAGAATCTTTTTAAGACAACTTCTTGGGGAGGGTTTCCAACGCTTTTCAAAACGTCTGAAAATGCTTCCAAGGCCTAGGTTTGTTGGTTCCTAGAAGCTTCCCTAGCTTACAGCAGGATGTTTATTAATAAGAACCTCTCCAAGGTTTCTGGGGATAGCATTGCAGCACTTCCAAAAAGCTTTTCGAGATTTTGTTTAAAAATGATTTTGACTGTTCAAAGCTATTAGAAGACGCCTTTCAATGATTATGGGATAAAATCAAAGTTTCAAAAACAGAACTTCTCAAGGTTTTGTGGGTTTTGTGAAGAAGTGTTTTGAGATATTCTATGACTTGTATGAAAAGTTGTCTAATGCTTACATGCTTACAAGGCTATCTTGAATCGTCTTCTAAGACTTCTGGAGAAAATCTCAAAGCTTCTAGAAAAAGTACTCCAAAACTTCTTGATTTTGTTTTTTACTTTTTTTTAGAAGCGTATCCTACAATCAAAGAGCTCAAGATAGCTGATCCCACGATCAGCTATCTTAAGCTCTTTTGGATCCAATTCCAAAGTGTATGGAAAAGTGTCTTAAAATCCTTACTAGTGCTTTTGAGAGACGTTTGTCGAAATTCCCTGAAGAAGCGTTCTAAAGTAAGAGAACCATAAATGTAGTCGAAATGCGCCTTTCTATCAAGAGATAAGCATTTAGAACGGAATCTCAAAATTACAATACTCAAAAGTACTTCTTTGATTCCCTTTATTGAGATTCTGCTCAGACGGTTATTTTTAACTAAATTTACTGATTTAGTAAACAGCACGTTCATTCGTCCGTAGAAAATAACCCTCCAAATGAAACATTCCAAATTGGTCTCATTAAAATCCTTTCTCTAAAATGGCACCCAAAATGGGTCTCATTTGTCATTCATAATCAACAGTGTCCTCGAAACTATATTCCGCAGGAATGGTAGGCGCGCAATGTGTAGGCGTCACATCATTAGCCTGACACGTGCATCGGTCATCGCGTCCCGTTTCGTTTCGTTATAATACGATTCATCAGCCGGAAATTGTATTAGAAAATTGCGGTAATTTGTCCATAGTGTCACCACAGCTAGTAACCAGTAAATTTTCATAGGCCACTTGCGCAACCGGTCGCCATTTCCAGGGCACATACCTACCGCTCGACATCCTTTCGAACAAATCAAATTAGCGCTCGACCACCGCTCACTGCAACAATGCAAATATGTGCCTTTTCTGATATACATATTTGAACGAGTGGATGTGTGTGCACCTCATATTGTTTCGAGCTGAAAACCCGGCCGTTTGCATTTCCGCGATAGTTTTCCATCATTTGCTACTAACCTGCGGTAAGGTGGATTACATCCGGAAGAGTTGTGGGGGGGTGAGGGGTCATTCCCATAAAATTAATTACATACTATTTTCCGTTTCTGTGGATTTCCTGTGCGTCGATACGGACAGGATCTAGGTCTGTAAGGGGTGTCAAACGCTATGTCCAAAGGAGGTTATTAGGCTATTTTCACATAGGGTTTCGATCTATTTCGTCGTAAGCGCTATTATTCGTCGTATATCAAACTCATCAAATCTTCCGCTTCGGCTATAAGGAAAAAATTCTCATATGTGTACTTACAAGCCTGATCTAAGGGAAAATAAGCAAAATAATCTAAGCATCGATTTTGGTGGAAAGATGTAATTAATTAATGAAGAACAAAAAACTTTAAATGGTATGATATGGAGATATGAAAAACTTTGGCCACGGTCTGTGCAAATTACAAATTGTTTGTATAGAAAATATCAGGTATCAGAAGGCCGGCTCCAAAGGCACGTTCCCCACCAGTTGGGAGATTTGTGCCATCGCCATATTTGAGCCTATTTCATCATCTACCCGATGGGAGAGGAAAGGGAAGGGAAAGATGGGAGGAAATAGGAGTGGGTCCCTTGAAGAGGGAAGATCGCATAAGCGAAATGAGAGCATGTAGCTCCATACCACAATGGGTTCGAACAGCGCCCTAAAAAGGGCACTGCAAAACGCGTGAGCGTAAAGAGAGCCTATAGCTCATTACCACAGCGGGTTAAGAATAACAGGATGTCCTGAAGATTCAGGCTTCTGTATTCAGTTTCACTTAATAAGTGTTTACCAAGTAATTGGAATCGCATTTGCGCAAAAACTGGACAGTTACATATCAGGTGATACGAAGTTCCATAATCGGAGTCACAACTATCACACACAAATGAGTCAGCACGCTGAATATTTGCCATGTGATAGTTGAGTCGGCAGTGGCCTGTCAACGCTCTGACCAAGAGACTGCAATTCTGCTTTGACAGATTTGTTAAATACTTCGCCACCTTTGGAGATGGCTCAGTAATATACAATTTTGTTTGACGACACGACTCCAAACTATTCCAATATTGCTTGTGCTGAGTTGCCGCCCAAGAGTTTATCTGAAGCTTCACCCAGCACTTCGAAATTGGAATAGCCGGCTCAGGGCCAATGAAGTCATGCGATGCTCCATCGCGAGCTAGCTCATCAGCCAATTCATTTCCAGCGATGGAAGAATGGCCAGGTACCCATACAAGGTTTACAGAGTTGACTGAATTCAGTTCCTCAATTTGAGTTCGACATGCGATAACAAGCTTCGACCTTGAGTTGGCCGAAGCGAGAGCTTTTATAGCAGCCTGACTATCTGAACAGAAGTATATGACTTTACCCATTACGCGCTGTTGAAGTGCTGATTGCACTCCACACATAAGAGCAAATATTTCCGCCTGAAAAACGGTGCAGTTTCTACCAAGTGAGTAAAACTGATTCAGCCTTAGCTCACGAGAATATACTCCTGCACCAGCTCTACCTTCAAGAAGGGAGCCATCAGTGTAACATACTATATTGTTTGATATACTTGTTTCCAAATAGCCAGACGTCCACTCTTCCCGTGAAGGGAATTGTGTGGTAAATGTCCTGTAAGGAAAGTTACAAGCAATTGTGAGATCACTTGGAGCAAGGACAATTTTGTCCCAATTCACCAAAAGTGGAAACAACGAAGTGTGTGTAGATCTACGATTCACTGGATTTTTCTCCAGTAGATCCAGTACCCATAAACGGTAAGAGCAAGAAAGTGCTTCTTGTTTAAGATATATGTGTAGTGGCGCAACGTCGAAAAGGGCCTCGAGCGCTGCTGTGGGAGTTGTAGAGAACGCACCAGACATCGCCATCAAGCACATCCTTTGGAGATGGCCCAATTTTGATTGGATTGTTCTCACTTCGCCCTTTTGCCACCACACAAGACATCCATATGCCAATATTGGTCGAACAACTGTTGTGTAAATCCATTTGATATATTTGGGTTTGAGGCCCCAAGTTTTACCAAAGGTTCGCCGGCATTGACCGAAGGCCATGCAAGCTTTTTTGACTCTGAAATCAATGTGAGGTGTCCATGAAAGTTTGGAATCTAGAATGACTCCGACATACTTTACTTGATCAGTCACATTAATCTCAGTGCCAAAAAGACGTAAAGGTCGAATTCCATCGCGGTTTCGTCTTTCCGTAAAAAGAACAATAGATGTTTTATTCGGGTTAACCGAAAGGCCATATTGGCGACACCAACTCTCGACTACCTGAAGAGCACTTTGCATCAGGTCGAATAGGGTGCTTATGCACATACCAACTATCAGAGCTAGATAGTCGTCGGCAAATCCATAAGTTGGAAAACCGCAATTATTGAGTTGCCTCAATAGCGTATCTGCTACGAGATTCCACAAAAGTGGTGACAAGACTCCCCCTTGGGGGCATCCGCAAACACTCAATTTTCGAATCGCTGATTGACGCAATGTCGAGAAGAGATGTCGGTTTTTGAGCATTTGATGAATCCAATTGGTAATCATTGTAGGTAGCCCATGGTTTCGTGCGGCTTCCAATATGGCATCGAAAGACACGTTATCAAAGGCACCCTCAATATCCAAGAAAACACCCAAGCACGATTGCTTCTGAGCGAATGCTTTCTCGATATCGTATACAGCTTTGTGTAAAAGAGTCACAGTGGACTTTCCAGATTGGTAAGCATGTTGATTCACATGAAGAGGCATGTTTGCCAAATAAACATCACGGATGTGATGATCGATAATCCGTTCCAGACATTTCAGAAGAAAAGAGGTCAGACTGATTGGTCTAAAACTCTTCGCTTCCTCATACGACGCACGTCCTCCTTTTGGGATAAACTTTACAGTAATATCACGCCAGGATTTGGGAATGTACCCGGTAGCAAAACTGCTTACAAGTAGCTTTTTCAAAACATGTTTGATAAACTCAAATCCCTTTTGGAGCAGAACAGGATAAATCCCATCCGCTCCTGGAGATTTGAAAGGAGCAAAACTATTAAGTGCCCATTGAATCGATTCAGTAGTTACGATACTGCGAGCCGAGGCCAGAGACTCGTAACTACATGAAAAGACATTTGATTCATCCGTAGATGCTATGTCCACACATCCGGGGAAGTGTGTATTGAATAAACATTCTAAAACTTCTTCATCGGAAGAAGTAAAGTCACCATTAGGTAAGCGAATTTCGTTCACTTGGAAATCCTTAGATTTTGCAAGAATTTTGTTCAACCGACTGACTTCACTCAAACTGGAAACATTTGTACAAAGGTTTTTCCAGCCGGATCGTTCAGCAGAACGAAGAGCCTTCTTGTAAGCCTTGCGAGCTGACTTGAACGACTCTGATCCAGCTGAACGGCGTCTGTTCCAACTCCTTCTACATTGTTTCCTAAGTCTAGTCAGATCGGAATTCCACCATGGGGTCCCTCTTGTAGTCTTTACAGACCGCAGAGGACATGCTTCTTCAAAAGCTTCCATAATGTAGGATGTTGTAGTATCAACGGCATCATCCAGATCACTTGGATTTTCAATGGACGGAGAATATCCATGAAATTTGGTCGCAACCAATTCAATGTAGAGTTCCCAGTTTGTTGACCGGGGATTCCTAAAACGCAAAGTCTGCGCAGTTACATTTGAATGTTCAAAGAAGATGTAGCGATGATCAGATAATGATTCCTCATCTGATACATGCCAATTCGTCAACTCGTGACTGATTCTATTCGAGCAGAGCGTTATGTCTAACACTTCTTCTCTATTAGAAACCATGAAGGTTGGGCGATTGCCTATGTTAAGTAATCCAAGGTCTGTACTACTTAAGTATTCCATCAGACTGGAGCCTCTCAAATTGATATCCGAGCTGCCCCAGATGATGTGATGAGCATTGGCATCACTGCCCACAATCAGCGGAAGGCCTTTTGTTACGCAGTGTACGACAACTCGTTTGAAGTCATCCGTTGGGGATGGTTCATCATGTGGTAAATATACCGAACAATAGACGTATTTCCTGTTGAGGTCACCAACAGAAACATCGATTGTGACAGCACATACATCTCTGGTAGTTAACTCAGAAATGAGTGTAGCAACGATTGCTTTATTAACGAGCACGCATGCGCGGGGCATGGAGCGCGAGTTTGCCATTTCAAGCTTGCTAAAAGTAGCAAAAACTGGGTCCACAAGGTTACCTAGATAGAAGTTCCCTCTACGAAAGTAGGGTTCTTGAACTAGCGCCACTTGGGCTGCACCATTTTGCATGAGTCTGCAAAGATTGATCGTTGCTGTTCTTTTAGGGTGAGGGGTCATTCCCATAAAATTAATTACATACTATTTTCCGTTTCTGTGGATTTCCTGTGCGTCGATACGGACAGGATCTAGGTCTGTAAGGGGTGTCAAACGCTATGTCCAAAGGAGGTTATTAGGCTATTTTCACATAGGGTTTCGATCTATTTCGTCGTAAGCGCTATTATTCGTCGTATATCAAACTCATCAAATCTTCCGCTTCGGCTATAAGGAAAAAATTCTCATATGTGTACTTACAAGCCTGATCTAAGGGAAAATAAGCAAAATAATCTAAGCATCGATTTTGGTGGAAAGATGTAATTAATTAATGAAGAACAAAAAACTTTAAATGGTATGATATGGAGATATGAAAAACTTTGGCCACGGTCTGTGCAAATTACAAATTGTTTGTATAGAAAATATACCACGAGAGGAAGGAGGGTCTTGAAATCCAAAAAAAGGCACGGTTAATGAACAGCATAACTTAAATTTTACATTATTGTTCTAGATTTCAAAAGAATAAGCGGCTGAAATATTCGTTGTTCTTCATATTAAAGTAATATGGACAACTATGAAAAAAACGTCAAAAATCGATTTCCCAAAAACAAATCCAATATTTAGTGGTTTTCACTAGCTTGTTTCTTATGATCAAGAGCAACTTTTCATGGAAAGTAGCATAATAACCGCCTTTGGACATGGAGTGTATCGTGAAGAGTTTCCTCGGCCGATGGCCAATGGTGGGGGGTGGCGGTATGTTCGGACGACACAAATCATCGTCGCGTCCCAGCCAGAAGCGGTGACACATGTTGCCATTCAGTCATGTGCATCAATATGTATGAAAATGTAATATTTATAGTGCATTTAATATGCGTGTAGGCGTTGACGCGTGTCGGTGACAACTTGCCTGCTGGCGGTGGATCGATTAGGAGAGTTCAGATGGAAAAATTGCTCGAAATTTCAACTCTGAAACAATTATCAACCAATAACACACTTGTCCTCACCACCGTTCACGAAAAGTTGTAAATTTACCAGTTGAATTCCACCAATTTGACTGGAAAATATGTTTCCAGCTAGCGATGATGACAGTTTTTGTGACATCGAATGCCCCCCTCCACCACGAACATCCCACGAGACGAGATTAAACTGACATCCACAGGAGCCACCGATTTGGCGAAGCGTTCAAACGTCTGTCTATTCATTGAAAGCGCGTCTCGAATTAAGTGAAAATTTAATTAAGTTTTCTTCACGAGCCCGGGCTTGGTGCTGGATCCCCCACGGGTGCCGAGGATATTACCATCACGCAATTAGTGCGCACCACCAAATTGGGCGACGGACGTGCAGATCTTCTAATCGCATTGGCTGCGAACGTGCCTCTTGGAGGGGTGGGAATCTACGTTATAGTATGATGTCAGCTTTGAGTAGCGATTTACGTTTTTTAATTCAATTCACTTGGATAATTTGTGCTGGAGAATGTTCAAACATAATGGGACAGAAGCTAAACTAGGGTGTATCAAGCATCATAAGGGCGACTGTATCTCTAGAGTTTGTGTGAAATTGATGAAATTCATGGAAAAACTTAGCAAATACTCCTGAAGGAATATCTGGACGAATTTCTTCAAAATTCATACCTAGATGAATCTCTTGAGGATTTCCATGAGAAATTCATGGAAGACTCCCTGCAGATAAATTTGGAGAAAGTCTTAAAGAAATGTTAGATCCCTGACAGAATTTAAAAACGAGTTCCTGGAGAATTTGCTAGAAAAATAAATTTCTGTTGAAGGAATACCTAAAATACTTCCCCCCTTCATTGTACTATCCAGGGATGCCAGGTTGTAAGACATTTCTTCCATTAGAAGACATAGTGTGAATAGTGTGAAAAACATTTGGTAGACGAAAGATTTTTGGAAGACATTTCAAAATTTGTGAAGACATTTAGAATAAAATTTTAATTTTTTGGCATTTTTACCATTCTTAGATATGGAAAATAACATGTGAGTTGAAAATTACAGAAACTCCTCTAGAAGATTTTTGCACTTCTTGTTTAATTTTCAGTGATCCCACTCCAATTTCTATCGAAAATACTCCATGGATTCCGTCAGATATTGATCTGAGAATTCTGTCAAGGATTCTTACAGAGTTTCTTCTATGAACTCTACTTTCTAGTAATTTTGAAAGATCTACCAAGATTTTGGTTTCTCCTGAAACTCCTTCAGAATTCCTTCGTTTAAGAATATTTCAAATAATGTCTGCAAAAATATCCTTAATAAACTTAAATGATATTCTTTCAGTTTCGTTTTAGAATACTCTTAGGGATGTTTCAAAAGAGTCTGTGGAGTATTCTTTTTATTTATGGATGAATCTAATTAAAACCATTCTTTTTCGAAATTCTCAAAACTATCTGAAAGAACTATTAAGGCTGTGCACCGTTTAACCGATTCGTTTAACTTTTAGTTAAAATTTAACAGTTCGATCATTATTTCCATTCGGTTAAAAATAACCCTGCTCTGGAGCATGGTTAAACTTGACAGCTCAAAAGTTATATCTTACCCATAGTTTTATTTTAAAACGTTGTTTGAAAAAATAAAGAGGTTTTATGCCTTTTTAAGAACGATTTGTAAAGATAATCACTCAAAGGGGCTTTTCCCTCTTTATAAATTCATAGTTAAAATAAATAAAGAAATAACCATTTGTAACCAAGTTACGGTAAAGATGGGCGTGACCAGGATAACATTATTCATGCTTTTGATAATATTGTTCACGATTGGGCCAAGGTTTACTCCCCAGCCTTGTTCCTGAAAGCAGTCTGAATGAGATTATCAAATGACACATGTTGTTAGTATCCAATCTACAAAGTATACCGTAACTACGCTAACGCTAATTAGACCGTGGAATACTTCTTGAAGATTTCTTGTAGTTCATCAAAATAATATCCATTTTACAAAGCACTCTCTAAGAATAATTTTACATAACAAATTCTTAATCCTTTTGGCATTCCGTCCTGAAATATCATCCACAATTCCTCTTTGGAATGTATATGATTACTGCCAATAATAAATAAGTATACCTTATTAGATTTTGACTTCAACTGCTACGAGAAATCCCAGTGAATTATTGGTTCATATATCCGTCCAGAGATACCTCCAAAAATTTTTATAAAAGTTCTTCCAGAAATATATTCTAGATTTTTTTCAATTTCCCACAAATTCTTCCAGCGATTCATGGAGTTTTCTAAAAAAATACCACCCAGACTTTTAACAAGGATCTCTGAAGCCTTTTTGACGTAGAAGTACGTCTCTCTTCTCTATACAGGAGTAAAATTGGAATTTCAAAACCAAGAGCGTTACGTTGGCATGAAATATTTTAAACGTTTATAACTTTTCGCTGGCTTAACGAAATTTCTTGATTAGCATCTCAATCGAAAGCCAAGACATCAAAGCTTCATGTCGTTTACTTACTGAATCCCACATACCTGTCCAAATAGTTTAATAACTGTTTTAAAAGAGAACGTTGATTTCAAGCAAATCTATAAATAGGGGTGACTAGAGAAAATTTGACGTCATTTGCTTTTCACTCTCCGATTGGCTCGCATCTCAGCAGGTGACAGATCGGCTTGTTCTGACCGGGCGTGCTTCTCAGGCACAGACATCGATAGCGAAGGACGCCCCCGTTTGTCTTGCTTCGCTCAAATCAAACTGTCGAGCGAGCGAGAGAAGATGCCGTCCGAAGCTAAAGCCATCACCGCTGCCGCCGCCTAGAAGAAGTAGAGGAAGCAGTCCACAGGAGAAATTGCGGTCGAACTGTGAACACGGTCGGGCGAGTCATTCTCGCTTTGTGGTTCACCGCTTGTTTGCGTTCACCCAGCCATCGTCATCGCCGCCGCAAATTTCATCGGCCGAGGAGCTGTTGACCCGCGCTTCAAAATTTCGACTCGTGATGAAATCATCATTGGTGGTCAAGAAGCAATCCCGTTAGGAGCAAATACCAGAAGCCCCCTGAGTTTTGCTGGTCCGAGCAGTTATTCGTAACAACATCGAAGCTAACAAAGCCATCGGTTCTTTTCAGAGCCAACAAATTTGTGGAAAAGAGTTAAAAGAGAAATATTTCCGACTTTATTTATAACTTCTAGTATTCCTAAATCAATTTCACGGCCTCATACAAAATTTCATTTGTCGTGAATAATTTATGACTCAACCATTTGAGATTGTACTCGTGGACGCTGCTGCAGTGCCGTCGGGGTGAGTGCTCAACATTTCACAACGATTGCAAAATAGAGTGGCTTTTCCAACAGCGCCTTTTATGTTCCATATTTTGTGGGAACACTTTGATTAGGAAAATTATCCCATGTGACAAAATTGCGACATATTTAGAATGCTTTTGAAAAGACATTCTCATTGAACAATTGTAATAATTTTGGCACCCATGGATCAGAAATTTACCGTCATAATAAAGAAAACTATTAATTATCAATAGCTCGTATTGAATATTTAGGGAATGCCAATCATTCCAACAATTCATGTTCGACCAATTTCTCACGTATTAGTATTCTCCGCAATTTTCAAGTAATTCCAAGCAAAACACATTATTGGCACATATTCATTTCCCAGATTGGTCGATCAGAAAGCAAAGAGCACAAAAGGGAGGAGCATCATCTTCTATTCCAAGGTTATAAAACATGCTGCCTTCGTTGGATTCAGTTTCATTCCATTTCCGCTTTCGAGCTGGTAAGAGCTCCTCCGAACTTGCTTAGTGAGAAGTACCTCGCTGCTAGAAGCCTGCTGAGCTGTTAATCCAGAATCTGGTTTGTGAAATTGCTCAAGATTTCAAGATTGAGCTACGTTTCCAGATTTCAACTAAATCCCTGTGTATGTACTCTGTTGCTGTTGTGTACCCATGAAATATTAGGTTTGTTTGTCGAATAAACAGAGAACTTATTCACATCTTCTTCTTCTTCTTCTTCTTCTTGGCATTAACGTCCTCACTGGGACAGAGCCTGCTTCTCAGCTTAGTGTTCTTATGACACTTCCACAGTTATTAACTGAGAGCTTTATTTGCCAAGGTTTCCATTTTTGCATTCGTATATCGTGTGGCAGGTACGATTATACTCTATGCCCAGGGAAGTCAAGAAAATTTCTATTACGAAAAGATCCTGGACCGACCGGGAATCGAACCCAGACACCTTCAGCATGGCTTTGCTTTGTAGCCGCGGACTCTAACCACTCGGCTAAGGAAGGCCCCAACTTATTCGCATGCATTTGCAACTCTTTCGATTTTCCATACAAAATGACCAACTTTGGTAAGTTAGATCTCAGTTATTTATGGAAATATTTTCGAATGAAACATTCACAGAACATCAGATGTAACTTGAATTTTAACATATATTTTTGAAAATTTTTCCAATCACAAGTTTATAAGTAATAACGGTTTGACTAAACTGTAATTTTCGACGAAAAATTCAAAACTTTTTATCTTAAAATCTGATAGCCTTACACAAAAACTGTCTTCAGCAAACTTATTCATCTCGTCAAAATCTACAACTTTTCTGAAGATACCATGAAGCTATTCCTTCAATATATTTAGTTATGTCAATCATAAAAAAAATTGGGGTGGGTAATGTCTATTACATTACCGCGGGGTTGACGTAGAACTACGATGATTAGTAATTTGATTTGTCATGTGCATGAATTTGTAAGTGTACTAGTTTTGTGTTGTTATTGATCGGATGAAGTTTTCAGAAGTTAACTCTTTTTGGACTCATTTTGGTAGTCCTGAAAAGAACCATTTGTCGTTCTGTGGTTTCGAGAACCAGTGTATGGTGTTCCAGGAATAATGCCAGATGATTGAATTTGTTTGTTTGGTCGTTGCTTCCTTGTGTTGCTTGGTTGGGTGATCGGTTTCTGGCTCCAGCTGTAGTTCACCAAACTCCTCCAGTAGATTAGATGTTTGATAGCTCGGGTGCTTCGATCGTGGTAATCGATTGAATCGGTCCAGTGCTTTGGTCTGTAGCAATATCCATTGCATGAGCATTTAGGCTCTGTACATTGATACTCATCAATATGCAGGCTTGGCCGCTATGATCCAGTATTTCACGCAGTTCGTCTCAAAGCGTCACTAATCGATGATTGCCTAAGCGCTGCAGCTCATTCCTCAAGTCAACCCTTGGAATTGCTGCCTTTGGCGTGATGGAACTGGGAAGAATTGGTAGAGTTTGTCAAAAATAGTCCTTGCAGTGATGTAACCCGCGACAAACCAACATATACCAATTGCTGATCCTGGCTTTTGTCATAGTCGTACACGACCTCGGGGAAAGTTCCACCTTGCGACTTATGAACAGTTAAAGCACAGGCACTAACCATCGGGAACTGAATGCGTTTGCATTTGATTATGCCGCACAGTTTGAAAGTAAAATAAAAATTCTCTATACAGGAGTGAAATTGGAATTTCAAAACCAAGAGCCTTACATTGGCATGAAATATTTTGAACTCTTATAACTGTTTGCTGGTTCAACGAAATTCCTTGAATGGCACCTCAATTGAAAGACAAGACATCAAAGAATCATGTCGTTTACTTACTGAATCCCACATACCTGTCCAAATAGTTTAATAACTGTTTTAAAACAGAACGTTGATTTCAAGCAAATTTATAAATAGGGGTGCTAGAGAAAATTTGACGTCATTTGCTTTCAATTCTCCGCTTCGATCGCATCTCAGCAGGCAACAGATCGTCTTGCTCTGACCGGGCGTGCTTCTCAGGCACAGACATCGACAGCGAGGGACCTCCCCGTTTGTCTTGCTTCGCTCAAATCAAACTGTCAAGCGAGCGAGAGAAGATGCCGTCCGAAGCCAAAGTCATCACCGCTGCCGCCGCCAAGAAGAAGAAGAATATGAACCAGTCCACAAGACGCTGCTGCAGTGCCATCGGGGTGAGTGCTCAGCATTCCACAACAATTGTAAAATAGAGTGGCATTTCCAACAGCGTCTTTGATGTTCCATATTTTGTGGGAACACTTTGATTAGCAAAATTATCACATGTAACAAAATTGTGACATATTAAGAATGCTTTTGAAAAGAAATTTTCATTGAACAATTTTAATAATTTTGGCACCCATGGATCAGAAATTTACCGTCATAATAAAGAAAACTATTGATTATCAATATCTCTTATTGAATATTTAGTTAATGTCAACCCTTCCAGCAATTCATGTTCGACCAATTTCTCACGCATTAGCATTCTCCGCAATTTTCAAGTAATTCTAAGCCCAACACATTATTGGCACATATTCATTTCCCAGATTGGTCGATCAGAAAGCGAAGAGCACAAAAGGGAGGAGCATCATCTGCTATTCTGAGGTTATAAAACATGCTGCCTTCGTTGGATTCAGTTACATTCCATTTCCGCTTTCGAGCTGGTAAGAGCTCCTCCGAACTTGCTCAGCGAGAAGTACCTCGCTGCTAGAAATCTACTGAGCTGTCATTCTTCAAGCTGCCAATCCAGCATCTGGTCTGTGAAATCGCTCAAGATTTCTAGGTTGACCGATCCGCGCTTCTAGATTTCGCCTCGTGGTAAACTCGTGGTCACAGCATCCAAGCTCAATCGGCCCTTTTCAGGGCCAACATACGTTCATAAAACGGTTTATTGGATGATATTTACTGATTTATCTATAATGATCTAAATATCGCGGTATACTACAATTTGGTTCACATAATTTACCCCACATAATTACATGAATTTGAGAATTTACCACTGCAGCGCCGTCGGACCGTAATAACATCATGCTACTCAGCATTGTATGGTATTTCTAACAGCATCGTTGATTTATCATATAATGGGGGACACTTCCTAAATTCTCGAGTATTAAATTGGAAAATGTATTAAAATTGCGACAGATTTTAAATACTGTTCAATAAACTGTTTCCTGACCAATTGTAATAAGCAACTATTGATCTGAAATTTTTCTACATGTTAGTCTATTGCGTTAATCTGAGAAATAGGCTATATGAAATTGATGCCTTGGCAAGGGATGTACAAGATGAGCATTATGTATTAATTTTCCAATTTCCGTACTCGAGAATTTTGGAAGCGGGGGCCGTGATGCTCGGGATGGATTGTCCTCCATGACTGGTCCTGGCTGGAAATATTCGTGGGGAGAAACTCGACCCTTTGATGCAGGAATTTCATTAACAACTCTTTGGTAAAGCAGAAATTTCTGATAAAAGTGAACTTTTTCAAAACAACTCTTATTGATTGGAATATTTATCATCTTCTTCTTCTTTCTGGCGTTACGTCCCCACTGGGACAGAGCCTGCTTCTCAGCTTAGTGTTCTTATGAGCACTTCCACAGTTATTCACTGAGAGCTTACTATGCCAATGACCATTTTTGCATGTGTATATCGTGTGGCAGGTACGAAGATACTCTATGCCCTGGGAAGTCGAGAAAATTTTCAACCCGAAAAGATCCTCGACCGGTGGGATTCGAACCCACGACCCTCAGCTTGGTCATGCTGAATAGCTGCGCGTTTACCGCTACGGCTATTTGGGCCCATGGAATATTTATCAACAACTCTTTGTTAAGTAAAATCATCCTTAATAACTCTTTGCTCCATCGCCAAACCAAACCATTTCATTGAATTAATCAAGTACAAGAATATGAATGGTAAGGAGAGGCAGATGGTGTATATTTTGCTGGCGTTACTTTCCAACAGGTCGCCGGTTGGCGCTGACTGCTAATCCGTCCACTGAATGATTTTCAGTTGTTGCTTTCGCTCTCTGGTTCCGTTCGCTACTCGCACACTGCTGTGGCTTTCACGCGCTCTTCTTTGCTGCTCCGCTGCTTGATCCGTTCGTTATGCCGTTCGATTTGTGAATGAGCTGGGAGCAGAACAACCAGTGGTTTTATTTGCTCGAGCTTCGTTCACCGATGGCGAGTGGTGGGGCTCTCGCTTGGTTGTTTCGTCACTCCGTTCGCTACTCGCACGCGATTGGTTATTGCTTTCGCGCTTTTTTCGTTGATGGTGTGATTCTTCGCTGAGAAATAAAAACTTCAACTCTTTTAATTTTTCATGCAAAGTGACCAACTTTGATAAACTATATCTCAGTTATTTATGGACTGATTTGAATGAAATTTTAACAAAATATCAGAAATAACTTAAATTTTACCATATGTTTTTGAGTGATTTTTCCAATCACACGTTGAAAAGCAGTAACGGTTTGACTAAAGCGAATTTTTTGACGATTTTTTATGATTGACATAACTAAATATATTGAAGGAATAGCTTCATGGTATCTTCAGAAAAGTTGTAGATTTTGACGAGATGAATAAGTTTGCTGAAGACAGTTTTTGTGTAAGGCTATCAGATTTTAAGATAAAAAGTTTTGAATTTTTCGTCGAAAATTACAGTTTAGTCAAACCGTTATTACTTATAAACTTGTGATTGGAAAAATTTTCAAAAATATATGTTAAAATTCAAGTTACATCTGATGTTCTGTGAATGTTTCATTCGAAAATATTTCCATAAATAACTGAGATCTAACTTACCAAAGTTGGTCATTTTGTATGGAAAATCGAAAGAGTTGCAAATGCATGCGAATAAGTTGGGGCCTTCCTTAGCCGAGTGGTTAGAGTCCGCGGCTACAAAGCAAAGCCATGCTGAAGGTGTCTGGGTTCGATTCCCGGTCGGTCCAGGATCTTTTCGTAATAGAAATTTTCTTGACTTCCCTGGGCATAGAGTATAATCGTACCTGCCACACGATATACGAATGCAAAAATGGAAACCTTGGCAAATAAAGCTCTCAGTTAATAACTGTGGAAGTGTCATAAGAACACTAAGCTGAGAAGCAGGCTCTGTCCCAGTGAGGACGTTAATGCCAAGAAGAAGAAGAAGAAGAAGAAGATGTGAATAAGTTCTCTGTTTATTCGACAAACAAACCTAATATTTCATGGGTACACAACAGCAACAGAGTACATACACAGGGATTTAGTTGAAATCTGGAAACGTAGCTCAATCTTGAAATCTTGAGCAATTTCACAAACCAGATTCTGGATTAACAGCTCAGCAGGCTTCTAGCAGCGAGGTACTTCTCACTAAGCAAGTTCGGAGGAGCTCTTACCAGCTCGAAAGCGGAAATGGAATGAAACTGAATCCAACGAAGGCAGCATGTTTTATAACCTTGGAATAGAAGATGATGCTCCTCCCTTTTGTGCTCTTTGCTTTCTGATCGACCAATCTGGGAAATGAATATGTGCCAATAATGTGTTTTGCTTGGAATTACTTGAAAATTGCGGAGAATACTAATACGTGAGAAATTGGTCGAACATGAATTGTTGGAATGATTGGCATTCCCTAAATATTCAATACGAGCTATTGATAATTAATAGTTTTCTTTATTATGACGGTAAATTTCTGATCCATGGGTGCCAAAATTATTACAATTGTTCAATGAGAATGTCTTTTCAAAAGCATTCTAAATATGTCGCAATTTTGTCACATGGGATAATTTTCCTAATCAAAGTGTTCCCACAAAATATGGAACATAAAAGGCGCTGTTGGAAAAGCCACTCTATTTTGCAATCGTTGTGAAATGTTGAGCACTCACCCCGACGGCACTGCAGCAGCGTCCACGAGTACAATCTCAAATGGTTGAGTCATAAATTATTCACGACAAATGAAATTTTGTATGAGGCCGTGAAATTGATTTAGGAATACTAGAAGTTATAAATAAAGTCGGAAATATTTCTCTTTTAACTCTTTTCCACAAATTTGTTGGCTCTGAAAAGAACCGATGGCTTTGTTAGCTTCGATGTTGTTACGAATAACTGCTCGGACCAGCAAAACTCAGGGGGCTTCTGGTATTTGCTCCTAACGGGATTGCTTCTTGACCACCAATGATGATTTCATCACGAGTCGAAATTTTGAAGCGCGGGTCAACAGCTCCTCGGCCGATGAAATTTGCGGCGGCGATGACGATGGCTGGGTGAACGCAAACAAGCGGTGAACCACAAAGCGAGAATGACTCGCCCGACCGTGTTCACAGTTCGACCGCAATTTCTCCTGTGGACTGCTTCCTCTACTTCTTCTAGGCGGCGGCAGCGGTGATGGCTTTAGCTTCGGACGGCATCTTCTCTCGCTCGCTCGACAGTTTGATTTGAGCGAAGCAAGACAAACGGGGGCGTCCTTCGCTATCGATGTCTGTGCCTGAGAAGCACGCCCGGTCAGAACAAGCCGATCTGTCACCTGCTGAGATGCGAGCCAATCGGAGAGTGAAAAGCAAATGACGTCAAATTTTCTCTAGTCACCCCTATTTATAGATTTGCTTGAAATCAACGTTCTCTTTTAAAACAGTTATTAAACTATTTGGACAGGTATGTGGGATTCAGTAAGTAAACGACATGAAGCTTTGATGTCTTGGCTTTCGATTGAGATGCTAATCAAGAAATTTCGTTAAGCCAGCGAAAAGTTATAAACGTTTAAAATATTTCATGCCAACGTAACGCTCTTGGTTTTGAAATTCCAATTTTACTCCTGTATAGAGAAGAGAGACGTACTTCTACGTCAAAAATCGTCAAAAAATTCGCTTTAGTCAAACCGTTACTGCTTTTCAACGTGTGATTGGAAAAATCACTCAAAAACATATGGTAAAATTTAAGTTATTTCTGATATTTTGTTAAAATTTCATTCAAATCAGTCCATAAATAACTGAGATATAGTTTATCAAAGTTGGTCACTTTGCATGAAAAATTAAAAGAGTTGAAGTTTTTATTTCTCAGCGAAGAATCACACCATCAACGAAAAAAGCGCGAAAGCAATAACCAATCGCGTGCGAGTAGCGAACGGAGTGACGAAACAACCAAGCGAGAGCCCCACCACTCGCCATCGGTGAACGAAGCTCGAGCAAATAAAACCACTGGTTGTTCTGCTCCCAGCTCATTCACAAATCGAACGGCATAACGAACGGATCAAGCAGCGGAGCAGCAAAGAAGAGCGCGTGAAAGCCACAGCAGTGTGCGAGTAGCGAACGGAACCAGAGAGCGAAAGCAACAACTGAAAATCATTCAGTGGACGGATTAGCAGTCAGCGCCAACCGGCGACCTGTTGGAAAGTAACGCCAGCAAAATATACACCATCTGCCTCTCCTTACCATTCATATTCTTGTACTTGATTAATTCAATGAAATGGTTTGGTTTGGCGATGGAGCAAAGAGTTATTAAGGATGATTTTACTTAACAAAGAGTTGTTGATAAATATTCCATGGGCCCAAATAGCCGTAGCGGTAAACGCGCAGCTATTCAGCATGACCAAGCTGAGGGTCGTGGGTTCGAATCCCACCGGTCGAGGATCTTTTCGGGTTGAAAATTTTCTCGACTTCCCAGGGCATAGAGTATCTTCGTACCTGCCACACGATATACACATGCAAAAATGGTCATTGGCATAGTAAGCTCTCAGTGAATAACTGTGGAAGTGCTCATAAGAACACTAAGCTGAGAAGCAGGCTCTGTCCCAGTGGGGACGTAACGCCAGAAAGAAGAAGAAGATGATAAATATTCCAATCAATAAGAGTTGTTTTGAAAAAGTTCACTTTTATCAGAAATTTCTGCTTTACCAAAGAGTTGTTAATGAAATTCCTGCATCAAAGGGTCGAGTTTCTCCCCACGAATATTTCCAGCCAGGACCAGTCATGGAGGACAATCCATCCCGAGCATCACGGCCCCCGCTTCCAAAATTCTCGAGTACGGAAATTGGAAAATTAATACATAATGCTCATCTTGTACATCCCTTGCCAAGGCATCAATTTCATATAGCCTATTTCTCAGATTAACGCAATAGACTAACATGTAGAAAAATTTCAGATCAATAGTTGCTTATTACAATTGGTCAGGAAACAGTTTATTGAACAGTATTTAAAATCTGTCGCAATTTTAATACATTTTCCAATTTAATACTCGAGAATTTAGGAAGTGTCCCCCATTATATGATAAATCAACGATGCTGTTAGAAATACCATACAATGCTGAGTAGCATGATGTTATTACGGTCCGACGGCGCTGCAGTGGTAAATTCTCAAATTCATGTAATTATGTGGGGTAAATTATGTGAACCAAATTGTAGTATACCGCGATATTTAGATCATTATAGATAAATCAGTAAATATCATCCAATAAACCGTTTTATGAACGTATGTTGGCCCTGAAAAGGGCCGATTGAGCTTGGATGCTGTGACCACGAGTTTACCACGAGGCGAAATCTAGAAGCGCGGATCGGTCAACCTAGAAATCTTGAGCGATTTCACAGACCAGATGCTGGATTGGCAGCTTGAAGAATGACAGCTCAGTAGATTTCTAGCAGCGAGGTACTTCTCGCTGAGCAAGTTCGGAGGAGCTCTTACCAGCTCGAAAGCGGAAATGGAATGTAACTGAATCCAACGAAGGCAGCATGTTTTATAACCTCAGAATAGCAGATGATGCTCCTCCCTTTTGTGCTCTTCGCTTTCTGATCGACCAATCTGGGAAATGAATATGTGCCAATAATGTGTTGGGCTTAGAATTACTTGAAAATTGCGGAGAATGCTAATGCGTGAGAAATTGGTCGAACATGAATTGCTGGAAGGGTTGACATTAACTAAATATTCAATAAGAGATATTGATAATCAATAGTTTTCTTTATTATGACGGTAAATTTCTGATCCATGGGTGCCAAAATTATTAAAATTGTTCAATGAAAATTTCTTTTCAAAAGCATTCTTAATATGTCACAATTTTGTTACATGTGATAATTTTGCTAATCAAAGTGTTCCCACAAAATATGGAACATCAAAGACGCTGTTGGAAATGCCACTCTATTTTACAATTGTTGTGGAATGCTGAGCACTCACCCCGATGGCACTGCAGCAGCGTCTTGTGGACTGGTTCATATTCTTCTTCTTCTTGGCGGCGGCAGCGGTGATGACTTTGGCTTCGGACGGCATCTTCTCTCGCTCGCTTGACAGTTTGATTTGAGCGAAGCAAGACAAACGGGGAGGTCCCTCGCTGTCGATGTCTGTGCCTGAGAAGCACGCCCGGTCAGAGCAAGACGATCTGTTGCCTGCTGAGATGCGATCGAAGCGGAGAATTGAAAGCAAATGACGTCAAATTTTCTCTAGCACCCCTATTTATAAATTTGCTTGAAATCAACGTTCTGTTTTAAAACAGTTATTAAACTATTTGGACAGGTATGTGGGATTCAGTAAGTAAACGACATGATTCTTTGATGTCTTGTCTTTCAATTGAGGTGCCATTCAAGGAATTTCGTTGAACCAGCAAACAGTTATAAGAGTTCAAAATATTTCATGCCAATGTAAGGCTCTTGGTTTTGAAATTCCAATTTCACTCCTGTATAGAGAATTTTTATTTTACTTTCAAACTGTGCGGCATAATCAAATGCAAACGCATTCAGTTCCCGATGGTTAGTGCCTGTGCTTTAACTGTTCATAAGTCGCAAGGTGGAACTTTCCCCGAGGTCGTGTACGACTATGACAAAAGCCAGGATCAGCAATTGGTATATGTTGGTTTGTCGCGGGTTACATCACTGCAAGGACTATTTTTGACAAACTCTACCAATTCTTCCCAGTTCCATCACGCCAAAGGCAGCAATTCCAAGGGTTGACTTGAGGAATGAGCTGCAGCGCTTAGGCAATCATCGATTAGTGACGCTTTGAGACGAACTGCGTGAAATACTGGATCATAGCGGCCAAGCCTGCATATTGATGAGTATCAATGTACAGAGCCTAAATGCTCATGCAATGGATATTGCTACAGACCAAAGCACTGGACCGATTCAATCGATTACCACGATCGAAGCACCCGAGCTATCAAACATCTAATCTACTGGAGGAGTTTGGTGAACTACAGCTGGAGCCAGAAACCGATCACCCAACCAAGCAACACAAGGAAGCAACGACCAAACAAACAAATTCAATCATCTGGCATTATTCCTGGAACACCATACACTGGTTCTCGAAACCACAGAACGACAAATGGTTCTTTTCAGGACTACCAAAATGAGTCCAAAAAGAGTTAACTTCTGAAAACTTCATCCGATCAATAACAACACAAAACTAGTACACTTACAAATTCATGCACATGACAAATCAAATTACTAATCATCGTAGTTCTACGTCAACCCCGCGGTAATGTAATAGACATTACCCACCCCAATTTTTTTTTTTCAGAAGCTTTCAAAGCTGAGTTCAAATAGAGCAGAATGCCACTGTAATACAATATACCATAATATTTCATATGTTCCTATGACGGCAAATATTTAAATTCATAGAATTTACCAAGGAAATTATTTTAAAAATTTCACTAAGACTAGGCAACTCTTCCTCAGGAGATTTCTACACGATTCTCTTCCAAAAAAAAAAAAAATTTATATAGTTTTTCTTAAGGGAGAAAAAATGCTAAAATAGTGGTAAACAATATTTTTTTAATACGTTTTGAAACTTTCATTGAAGGGCCCTCTTGGAATTTTATTAGTTACCTCAAAAATTCACGGAGGGATTCTGTTGAATCTTTAACTATACTGTAGCGTCATTAATGGACTCACTTCAACTGCTCGAATAGTTACATCAATAGTTGTCTCGCTTCCGCTCATGTGCCAATATTATTAGAAGATCACAGCATCCGATCGGATTACCGATCGTTATCAGATCCTATCTCTATACCATCTTCCCGCTTATCGATAAAACTCGATAGCCATCAGAGCTCTAACTCAGTTACAAATAAACTCTTAACCGCATCACACTGTATATCGCCGCGTATATTCAGTCGAGCGAATAAAGTCGTTCTTTCGTCACACCCCCCCAAAATCGAAGCACAATCATTCCAAATTCAAAGTATGGTCCTTCGAACCGGATGATTTGCTTTTGGGAATTGTGCTTGCGATTTTGTCGTCGTCGGTTTGGAGTGATCTCGAGTGATTTCGTGCAAAAACTGTGACTGATCGAGAAAAGAAACGGACAAGTGGATAAATGTAAAACGAATCGAATTGAACGATTGAACCTTAAGTTGCGTGGTCGCTGTGATCAAGTGGTTGGTGCTATCGGTCGCTGATAAAGTGCAAAAAGAAGCCACCGAAGAATATTTCAATTGTGAAGCCGTGCTATTGAGAGTGAGGAAGTATTGTTCCAGATTTCTTTGGCGCCGAATTCGATAGCTTGGCTTGGGTGTCGCTGAGCAGCGTGGCTTGGGCATCACCGCGTGGGGTGGCTTGGGTACCTTATCAACGACTGTAAGTACTGAACTGCATGCTGCATGTGACCCGATCGTCAGGAAATACCACTTTTCTGCAATTTCCTGCATCGCTGAATTTTTGAGAATTTTTGCATGAGCTGATTGGTAGTAAATCGTGGATTTTTAGAATTTGCTGATCTGTGTTAAGCACGTGTATAGCCTACTACGATTGTTTAAGTGCTAATGATGGCTCCAAATTTGAGAAGGTTGGCGAAAGGAGAGCGTTTCTGCCGCGATTCATTGAAGAATTTAGCGCATTTGGTAGATAACTATCAAGAAGATAGAGATAGGGTAATGCTTGAGGGTTGGAAGGAGCGTTTAGAGGAGATTTTTGATGATTATAAGGACACTAGGTTGCAGTTAGAGGTTTCTGAAGATTTCCAGAACACGCTCAAGCAACAGTTGGAAGCAAAGGCACTAGAACAATCGGAGGCAGGAATAGAAGTTGATCCACAATCTCTCGAGCAAGTGAATAGAGAAGCACGTGCAAATTTTGAATCCACGTATTTGAGGCTGAAGGGTTTCATTTTATCCAAAATTCGCGCTAATGGAGATATTCCTCGGGAACCCACACTGGTCCAGGCACCGGTACAGCAGATTCGAGTAAAACTACCGGAGATCAAATTGCCAACTTTTGACGGCACTATTAAAGAATGGCCGTCGTTTCGTGATTCCTTTCAGTCGCTAATTGCCTCAAACCCGCAACTCAGCGACGTGGATAAATTTTCCTACCTTCTTTCGTCACTCTCGAAGGAAGCAAAGCGTGTGGTCGAGGTGATTGAGGTAACCTCCGCCAACTAAGCAGTGGCGTGGGAGCTCCTTGAGAAGCGGTATGAAAACAAATACCTGATTGTAAAGTCGTATGTTGAAGCGCTGTTTTCTGTCGATTCAATAAAGAGGGAATGCCATGAGTCTTTACATCGCCTAATAGATACTTTCGAGCGTAATTTGATGATGCTGGAGAAAGCAGGAGAACAGCCAGCCAACTGGAGTACGTTGTTGGTCTTCATGGTCAGTTCTCGTCTAGATCCTGCAACGTTACGTCACTGGGAGACTCATCGAAAGTCAACCATGGTCCCTACAT
The DNA here is from genome assembly GCF_002204515.2 of Aedes aegypti. Lineage (NCBI taxonomy): Eukaryota > Metazoa > Arthropoda > Insecta > Diptera > Culicidae > Aedes > Aedes aegypti. The sequence goes on from NW_018736485.1 coordinate 64,578, forward strand.
ACACTGAACTCATTGATTTCCTACGCAGCCATAGCCTCGTCTTGCAATCAATCGACACTTCCAAAGGTCGACCATCCGATCCCTATCGCTCCTCCACACACCGTCCCCCTACACAAGCAAACAAGCCGAATTTAGCACATTCAGCCATTACCCCTCAAAAATCCTGCCCCTTCTGTAAACAGGTAGCTCACTCGCCCTACCAATGCGAAGTGTTTCGAAAAATGACTCCTGCACAGCGGTTTGAAGCCACGAAGAAAAACGCTCTTTGTATCAACTGTCTGTCACCTTCGCATATCGTTAAAGCTTGCATGAGTGGAACCTGCAGAGTGTGCCAGCAAAGACACCACACAATGTTGCATCAGAGACCCGTCGTCTCGTATAATCCATCGGTCCAACCAATCATCAAACCGTCAGACTCTCAGCCATCGTCGTCCACAACTCCGACCAACCGTCCTCAGTCTAGTCTTCTGCATAAACAGTCTCAGCAAGTCGAAATCCAAACCCAAGCCACCGCGGTCCCTGCCCCTCAAACCAGCCACTTTTCGATGACTTTCACCGAAGCCCAGCGCACTGTTCCTGCCACCGTTCTTTTGTCGACGGCTCTGGTGAAGGTTTTCACTTCATCTGGTTCTCCATTGTGGGCCCGCGCCTTGTTGGATTCTGGATCGCAGCTGAACTTCGTCTCGGAGAATCTCGCCCAAAAACTGAAGCTTCGTCGAACCAAGGAATTCGTTCCAATCAGCGGGGTTGGCCTTTCGTCCGTTTCGTCCAAACACACCACACCTATCCGTATCCAATCCCACTGTGCTGATTTCGAAGAGACTTGGAAATTCCATGTGTTGTCCAAGCTAACTTTGGAGCTGCCGAATCAAGCTGTCGATGTTTCTCGATCTAATTGGCCTTCGGATATTGTATTAGCAGACCCAACATTCGACCGCCCTAGTTCAATCGATTTGATACTAGGCGTGGACATCTTCTACGACCTGCTCCGTGACGGTCAACTCAAGAATGGATGCGGAGAGCCAGTTTTGCAGAACACCGCCCTAGGATGGGTGGTATCCGGAAAGGTAGAAGGGAAGGTTCCTGTGTCGGTCTCCCAGCTTGCCCATATTTCGCCAAGTTCTACGATCGAGGACCAGTTAGCGCGGTTCTGGGAAATAGAATCGTGCTACATCCAGAGCACGCACTGCGTTGAAGAAGCAGAATGCGAGGAGTTTTTCGCAAAAACGACTGTAAGGGATTCTTCTGGCCGTTTCATCGTCGCGCTTCCTACCAAACCTTCGTTGATCTCGAAGCTTGGAAACTCCAGAGACACTGCCAATCGTCGCTTCTTTTCTCTGGAACGTCGCCTCAATACTAGTCCTGCACTTAAGCAAGCTTACTCCGCGTTCATCCATGAGTATGTCCAGCTGGGACATATGAAGATTATAGAAGATGAACAACCGGGTCCATTTCCGGCTTACTATTTGCCTCACCACTGCATTGTCAGACCAGATAGCCTCACCACCAAATTACGGGTGGTTTTCGATGCGTCTTGTACTACCGACAGCGGCATTTCCCTCAACGACGCTCTTCGAGTAGGTCCTGTCATCCAGGACGACTTACTGACCATCGTCCTTAGATTCCCAAAGCCCCAGTTTGCCATCATCGCAGACATCGAAAAGATGTATCGGCAAATCCGAGTGCGGGATTCAGATCAGCCTTTACAAAGAATCCGATGGAGAGATTCGCCGACTCAACCATTGCAAACCTTCCAGCTTACTACGGTTACTTACGGAACGTCTTCGGCTCCGTACCTTGCGACAAAATGTCTGCAGAAACTTTCCGAAGAGGGTGCCGAAAGTCATCCCGCTGCTGCCATTGTTCTCGGTCGTGACTTCTACATGGACGACATGCTCACCGGAACCGATAGCATCGATGAAGGTCGGAATCTCTGCCAAGAATTAATCGAACTGACTAACTCAGCTGGTCTACCTCTCCGCAAATGGGCTTCAAACAGTTCGGCCATTTTAGAAGCAGTACCTTCGCATCTAAGGGATGAGCGAACTCTTTTCGAGCTCGATTCCTCAGCCTCACCCATAAAGGCATTGGGACTTCAATGGGACACTACTTCGGATCTCTTGCAGTTCAGCGTTCCGACTGAACTGCAAGAGATCCGGACTGTCGGACATAGCTCGCTTGTTTGACCCTCTAGGTCTAGCTGGTCCTATATTGGTTCAAGCAAAGCTTTTTCTTCAAAATCTTTGGAGAGACGGTTGTGAATGGAAGGAGCCGCTCACAGAATCTCGTCAACATCAATGGTTAGAGCTTCGAGATAGTTTTCGTCAACTGGCCGACCTCAGTATACCCCGATGGGTTGTCGCAACCACCAATGTCGTGAGTCTCGAGCTTCACGGATTTTCCGATGCGTCTGAAAGAGCGTACGGAGCTTGCGTTTATATTCGCGCGGTATCCAACACTGGTAGCATCCATGTCAACCTACTTACTGCTAAATCCAAGAAGGGAAAGGGATTGAAAGGAGGAGTTGTAAGTCTTCCTCGCCTCGAACTTTGTGGCGCTCTCTTGCTGAGCCACTTGTTCGAGAAGGTCGAGTCCAGTTTGAACCTGAAGGCCAAGAATTTCTTCTGGACAGATTCTGAGATCACGCTCTATCAAATTACCGCAAACCCTTCTCGTTGGAAAACCTTTGTCGCCAACCGTTGTTCAGAAATACAGCGGATTACAGCCAATGGCATATGGTCTCATGTGCCAGGTTCGGAGAACCCTGCGGATATAATCTCCAGAGGAATGCCTCCAGCTCAACTTCGTGAACACATTATCTGGTGGAAGGGACCAGATTGGCTTTCGCAACCATCCAGATTCTGGCCGGCTCTTGGTCGTCCAACTAACCGAACGTTCACTTCCGAGGAACTAGAGGAAAGGACAGTATCGCTACCCGCCCAAATACAGACCCCAAACGAGCTCTTTTCGTTGTATTCTTCATACTCCAGGCTCGTCCGAATCGTTGCCTTACTTCGTAGATTCGCGCATAACACAAAGACTGCAGATAAGGGAAGTCGTCGTACTGGATTCCTCTCTACTACAGAGATCAACGAAGGCACAGTAATTCTCGTGAAGCTTGCACAGACAGAACGGTTCGGTCAGGAACTACTGGATGTCGCACGTGATAAAGAAATGAAACCCAACTCTCGCATCGTCGCTCTCAACCCGATTTTGGTAGATGGCGTCCTGCGGGTCGGTGGCCGGCTGCGCCATGCTCCTATTTCGTTCGAACAACGCCATCCGAAGATTTTGCCGGATAAACATCCTCTCACCGAGCTAATAATGGTCCACTACCACTGGAAACTCTTACACGCCGGACCGCAGCTTCTCGCCGCGGTTGTACGGGAACGTTTTTGGCCGCTTCGGGTCAGAAATCTTGCTCGACGAGTGGTCCACGCTTGCACACGCTGCTTCCGCTGCAAACCGAAGGTTTTGGAGCAGCTTATGGGAGAACTACCACCTGAACGTGTGCAACCAGCCTTCCCATTTCTTCACACCGGGGTCGACTACTGTGGCCCATTCATGTGTCGTCCTACCCGCCGCGCCACGGCAGTGAAATGTTACGTCTCGGTGTTCGTCTGTCTTGTGACAAAGGCGGTCCATTTGGAGTGCGTAGCAGACTTGACCGCCAACTCTTTTCTAGCCGCCTTGAAGCGTTTCGTTGCTCGCAGAGGCAAACCGAAGCTAATTCAATGTGATAATGCGCTCAATTTCCAAGGAGCTAAACGGGAACTTGAAGAGCTAGCCCGTCTGTTTCGGTCTCAACAGCATCGAGATCAAGTCACCCATAGTTGTTTGGAAGATGGAATTACTTTCAAATTCATCCCTCCCAGATCCCCGAACTTCGGTGGACTCTGGGAGGCGGCTGTAAAGTCCATGAAGAACCATGTGCGTCGGACCGTAGGGAATGTGATTCTCTACCAGGACGAATTTTGGACCTTGCTAACCCAAATAGAAAGCTGCCTTAATTCTCGTCCTTTGACACAGCTATCATCGGATCCAAATGATCTAGAGGTGCTCACACCTGGGCATTTCTTGGTCCATCGATCGCTCACAGCCATCCCAGAGCCCAGCCTAGCCGACATACCGTCCTATTGACTGGACCGGTATCAACAGACCCAGGAGTACGTCCGTAGAATCTGGAGTCAATGGCAGTCCGAATATCTGTCCGGGCTGCAGCCTCGTACTCGGTGGACCAAGCGGCACAACAACATCCAGGTTGGCACGTTGGTACTGGTGAAGGAGGACAATCTTCCTCCGCTGAAATGGAGCATCGGACGTATCACGAAGATCTACCGGGGAGACGACGATTGCATCCGAGTCGTCGATGTGAGGACAAAGGACGGAGAATATCGCCGAGGTATCTCCAAGATCTGCGTGTTACCAAATCAACCCGAAGGTGGCGACGCCGCCGAACCCAAAGAAGGAAACTAGGATCCTTCCATCGAACGCAGTGTTCCACTGCGCACCATTGGGAGGTCAAATGGCCTCCCATTCATGTAAGTCGTTGTATTTCATTATATTTCAAAAAAAATAATAGAATTTTCGTCCCCCTGCGTCTGCGATGTCATCGAGCACCGATCTACCACTACGAGAGAGGTTCAAGCTGGCTTCAACGGTCTGTAGCTGACCCAATGCATCCACTGTACGTCGGATAGACTTGTGGATCAGCTAGGTGGAAAGCGAAGACTTGAGATACCAAGCTAGTAACCAATCAACGTCGAATCCCGCTTCGAAGGATGTTCCGCTACCCAACTCATCATCACTCATTGAAGGATGTCACCATTCACCAAATCAGACTCATCAATGCACAAGCGCGCTCAGTGCTTCGCTGCCAACGGTCATCGTCCGATAGAGGACCCGTGGAGGCCGGTTGCCTCCGCTCCAGTTAAGTATTGTTTTTATTGTGTTCTCGATAGTATGAAAAAGCCGCCTATGTTTGTTTGCAGTATACCACCCCGAAGACGACGACCCGAGGAGCCCGATGAGAAGGAAGCCCAACACCCACCATTCACCCCATTTCCATCCAAGCAAGGCCAAGGTCAGACACGATCGGCCATACCCGAACAGTCACATGGCCCGATCCAGCAATTGCCGAACTGTCGCCGAAATAGCACGTGGAGAAGTACCTAAATACTGGACGAAGTTAGCGCGAACACCGAATGAAGACGGCAAGCAGGAGACCCAGCAGCAGAAGGAGCGACATGCCATCGTAGCACGAAGAATAAGTTATTTGAACTCTCAAGCGACGGATAAAGCGGATTGGAATTGGAAAGAACCAATAATGAATTCGAAATAGTAGATTAGGACATAGTTTAGTATGAAGCCCGGCCAATAGGATTAGTAGATAAATTAGTTAAAATTTGCATTTTCACGGTGGCCGGCATGTTGAATCTTAAACTATACTGTAGCGTCATTAATGGACTCACTTCATCTGCTCGAATAGTTACATCAATAGTTGTCTCGCTTTCGCTCATGTGCCAATATTATTAGAAGATCACAGCATCCGATCGGATTACCGATCGTTATCAGATCCTATCTCTATACCATCTTCCCGCTTATCGATAAAACTCGATAGCCATCAGAGCTCTAACTCAGTTACAAATAAACTCTTAACCGCATCACACTGTATATCGCCGCGTATATTCAGTCGAGCGAATAAAGTCGTTCTTTCATCCCCCCCCAAAATCGAAGCACAATCATTCCAAATTCGAAATCCTACAGATTCTTTAAGTTGTCCGTAGGTGAAATTCTTTAAGAATCCTTAATGATTTTGAAAAATCTTTCGGATCATTTGTTATAATAAAAAAAGTGTGGAGATTGGGAAAAATCTGACATTTCAATTAAATTCCTGATCTAATTCTTTAGCAAACTCCTTTAGAAATCCATAGAGGATCTTTTGGAAGGTTTTAAAATAAAATTATTGATTAGTCATTTATACTTACCTTACCAGTCAGGCTAAGGCCTGGGTGGCCTCTGCTGTACGTAGGAGACGTCTCCATTCGACTCGGTCCATGGCTGCCCAGCCACGCATTCTGCGAAGGGTCCGCAGATCGTCCTCAACTTGATCGACCCATCTTGCTCGCTGCGCACCACGTCGTCTTGTGCCGGTCGGATTGTTTTCGAGAACCATTTTCACCGGGTTGGTATCCGACATTCTGGTGACATGCCCGGCCCACCGCAGCCTCCCAATTTTTGCGAGGTGGACAATTCATGGTTCATCCGCCTTCTCCACGTTCCGTCTTCCATCTGCACTCCGCCGTAGATGGTCCGCAACACCTTCCGTTCGAAAACACCAAGGGCGCGTTGATCCTCTGCACGTAGGGTCCATGTTTCGTGCCCATATAGGAGTACCGGTCTAATCAGCGTCTTGTAGATGGTCAACTTCGTGCGATGGCGAACTTTGCTCGATCGGAGCGTTCTACGGAGTCCAAAGTAGGCACGATTTCCAGCAACGATGCGTCTCTGGATTTCTCTGCTGGTGTCGTTGTCGGCGGTCACCAGTGAGCCCAAGTACACGAATTCTTCGACAACCTCGATTTCATCACCGTCAATATGAACTCGAGATGGGGGCGTGTAGTGTCTTCTCTTGAGCCCCTCGCTATCATGTACTTCGTCTTTGACACATTGATGTTCAGTCCGATTCGCCTAGCTTCAGCCCTTAGTCGGATGTACGTGTCCGCCATCGTCTCAAAGTTGCGTGCAACAATATCAATGTCGTCGGCGAAACCAAGTAACTGAACGGACTTTCTGAAAATCGTGCCACTCGTGTCTATCCCCGCTCTTCTTATCACACTCTCTAAAACAATGTTGAACAGTAAACACGAAAGGCCATTACCTTGCCGTAACCCTCTGCGAGATTCGAAGGGACTCGAGAGTGTCCCTGATACTCGGACTACGCACATCACTCGCTCCATCGTCGCCTTGATCAATCTTATCAGTTTGTCCGGGTAACCGTATTCGTGCATAATCTGCCATAGCTGTTCTCGATCGATTGTATCATGGCCGATTTAAAATCGATGAATAAATGATGTGTGGGTACATTGTATTCGCGGCATTTCTGCAACACCTGGCGGATGGCGAATATCTGGTCTGTTGTTGCTCGTTCGCCCATAAATCCTGCCTGATATTGTCCAACGAATTCTCTAGCAATTGGTGATAGACGGCGGCATAGAATTTGGGAGAGTACCTTGTAGGCGGCGCTCAAAATTGTGATTGCACGATAATTGGCGCAACCCAACTTGTCGCCCTTTTTGTAGATGGGACACACGACACCTTCCATCCACTCCTCCGGCAATACTTCCTCCTCCCAAATCTTGGAAATAACCCAGTGCAGCGCTCTTGCCAGTGCATCACCACCGTATTTTAGCAACTCGCTCGGAAGTTGGTCCACTCCAGCGGCTTTGTTGTTTTTCAACCATCTAATCTCCGTTTCTACCTCTTGGAGATCTGGAGGCGGAAGTCTTTCATCGTCCGCGCGTGCTCCCAAAGTTATTTCCGTGCCATCTCCGCTACTGGCCACATCACCATTAAGGTGCTCGTCGTAGTGCTGCCGCCACCTTTCGACCACCTCACGTTCGTTCGTGAGAAGATTTCCGTCACAGTCTCTGCACATGTCGGCTTGTGGCACAAAGCCTTTGCGCGAACGGTTAAGCTTCTCGTAGAACTTCCGTGTGTCTTTAGCGCGGAACAGCTCTTCCATCGCTTCGCGATCTCGTTCTTCTTGATGGCGCTTTTTTCTTCGAAAGATCGAGTTTTGTCTGTTCCGCGCCTGTTTATACCGTGCCTCGTTCGCTCTCGTGCGGTGTTGCAGCATTCTCGCCCATGCTGCATTCTTCTCATTCTTCAACTGCTCGCATTCGCCGTCGTACCAGTCGTTTCTCTGATTCGGGACCGCTGGACCTAGTGCTGCTGTTGCGGTACTACCTATGGCGGATCTTATGTGCCTCCAGCCATCTTCAAGAGTGGCGGCGCCAAGCTGCTCTTCCGTTGGTAGGGCCACTTCCAACTGCTGCGCGTATTCTTGGGCTACTTCTGAGTCCCGTAGCCGCTCGATGTTAAGCCGCGGCGTTTGGCTTCGACGCGAGTTGTTCACCGTCGAAAGTTTTGAGCGCATACATACAGCAACTAGATAGTGATCCGAATCTATATTCGCACTGCGGTATGTGCGAACATTGGTAATGTCAGAGAAGAATTTTCCGTCGATTAGAACGTGGTCGATTTGGTTCTCGGTTAGGTTATCGGGTGATCTCCAGGTGGTCTTATGGATATCTTTGCGGGGGAAGAAGGTGCTCCGGACTACCATACCACGAGAGGCTGCAAAGTTGACGCATCGTTGGCCGTTGTCGTTAGATACGGCATGCAGACTGTTCCGCCCGATCACCGGTCTGTACATCTCCTCTCGTCCTACCTGTGCGTTCATGTCGCCAACAACAAGTTTCACGTCACGCGGAGAGCATCCGTCATAAATCTGCTCCAGCTGCGCGTAAAACGTCTCCTTCTCGTCGTCGGGTCTCCCTTCATGTGGGCAGTGTACGTTGATGATGCTGTAGTTGAAGAAACGGCCTTTTATCCTCATCTTGCACATCCTTGCGTTGATCGGCTGCCACCCGATAACGCGTTGTCGCATCTTGCCCAACACTATGAAGCCAGTTCCTAGCTCATTTGTGGTGCCACAGCTTTGATAGAAGGTAGCCGCTCGATGCCCGCTTTTCCACACCTTCTGTCCAGTCCAACAAAGTTCCTGCAGCGCTACGATATCGAAGTTACGGGGATGTAGTTCGTCATAGATTATCCTGTCGCAACCTGCGAAACCAAGTGACTTGCAGTTCCATGTTCCAAGTTTCCAATCGTAATCCTTATTTCGTCGCGTGGGTCTTTGCCGATTGTTCCGGGTCGTATTATCTCCTATGTTATTCGCAATAAGGATTTTTACGGGTGGCTTATTGGGCCTACGCCAACACTCCTGTCTCGCCGGAGCGCCATCGTGCCAGCTCTGTTTAACGTCCCAACTAACACTAGGACGATCGCGCTGATGGGGCCACCACCTTGGATTTAACTGTGCGCGATTCAGCATTTCTTACTCAGCCGCTGGATACCAGAACAGACGCTGTTTGAGCCGCACCTCCTGGTGAACAGACGCTCGAGACGTACCTCCTCAATCTAGCTGATGTCAGAAGGACAACAGTGCCCAGGCTGCACTACCAGCTAAGTACGCAATCCTTAGCTGGCGGTCTTTGTCATCGTTTGACCCGTGGAAGCGTGAGGTAGGAACTTGTGAGGACCAGAGCTGTGTTGAACGCTCCTTCCTAGTTGTCGACTCACCGTTTTGCAGCCCATAAGTCATTTATGTGACCATGAAAAAGGCTAGTTGTATTTTTTGGGATGAATTTCATGGATTGAAAAAGGGCAGAAATCATCCAAGTAATCCTTAAAACTTCAAGAAAATTTTTTTAAAGTAATTCAGAAAGTTAAATTGCACAAGAAACAGTAGAGGTAATGTTTTAGGCATAGAGATTTGCTAATATCTTAAAAATAATGAAAAAATATATTAAAAACATTTTTGGGGATAGTTTAAAAATTATCCCTTACTTGTTACTTGTTTGCAAAATGTTTGCAAAATTGCTAAGATTTTCTTGGTTAATCGCGAGAAAAGTTCAAAGAGAAGTATGAGGTATGGGCTACTTATTTCACGAGTGACAAATTTATTAAAGAGCCTAAAGAAAACCATGAAAATGTTCGAAATTTTTTTTTAAAGAATCTCTGGAGATTCCGGGATAATTTGTTGCAGAAATCCATAATGGAACATTTTAAGAAATTTTTGGAGGAAGAACTAAAAGTTTCTCGATGAAAAACTTCAAATAATCTCTAAAAAAATGACACGCAAGGAATTATAAAAAAAAAATTCTGAAGGAACTCGTAAAAGGTATTCTGATAGAAATTGCATTTATTAAATTATATGTTTATCCATTTATCCATTTTGAAATGCTTGTAGGAATACAATCATATTGTCTTGGAAGAATCCTTCGATAGTGTTGTAGATAAATTTCATGGAACATCACTGGAGAATTATGTGGATAAATATTTGATGATATATTTCAGTGAAGGTTTCAGACGAATTCCCGGTTGAATTCCTGATGAATTTTCAAGAATAGCCATGATCAGCTATTGCTTGACAAGCATACATGACAAATTTTATAGGAATTTAAATAGATTTTTTGTCATAAGGTGTATTGGAGAAATTCCTGGAGGATTCCTTGAAGAAATATCTTGAGGGATCTCTAAAGGGATCTCTGGTGGAATCCTTGGAGTAATTTCCAAAGTAATACCTGGAGCTATTGTAGGAATCCCTATAGATATTTTAGAGGAATTTTGCAAGGAATTCCTGAATGAAATTTTGTGAAATAATACCTGTACGAATTCTTGTAATGGTTAATTAAGGAATTGGTGACCATGACAGTTCAAAACAAAACAAAAATGTCATGGCTCGTTCATTATTCAAACCCGAATACAAAAAGACTGGAGCTCAGTGGTAACACGATTTTTTCGGTTTTCGGAGTTTTGCATTTTTGCTCCATGAATACAGCATAAAATTGAATTTGTTTATATGTATCGCAACGGAATTATTATGCTTTTGCTGTTAGATTCCAAATAATTGGAAATCTGTTTTTATAACTAATAAAGCTAAGAAGCAAACTCTGTTCCAGTAAGGTCGTAACGCCAGTAAAATAAGAACAAGAAGAGTAAGAGATACGGTAGCTCTAAATTTCAACAAGTGCTAACAAGGTAAAAACTCATTCCACTACTTAGAACCAAGATGGCCGCCAGATCGTTTCATTTAAATTAAAACTCTTATTTTTCACTCGACTTCAAGAAATCACTAACTATTGAAAACTTGGTTCTTTGTCGTACAAAAAATGATGTTTGCATTGATTGTGTTATACATCAAAATCGTAGAACATGATTAAGAAAATCGTTCATTTCATAGGGTTAATACTTTTGCTCACGTAGTCAGTTTTTTCTCATCTTTCTGATGGTGATCTCAGAACTCAAACGGGTTTTCTGACAAAATTCAAGAAGACGGCTAAATTTAAAATGGTCGCCAAATTTTTTTAGCTTCATATGAAAGCTACATCCTTCCTCTATACGATATATTTCCAGAGGAATGCATGGCGTAATCCTTGCATAAATTTGTGAGGAAATCCTAATTGACTTTCTGAATCAATTAGTGGAGGAATGCCTAGAATTCCTGGAAAAATGCTCAGACGAATTACTGAATTAATTTATAGAGGATTTTTGGAACATTCTCTTTGATAATTTTTGAAGGAATCTCCTTGATCAAATTTAAAGAGGAATCCCTAAAGTAAGTTCCCGAGGAGTACCTGAAGGAACTGATGGAAGAATCCCTGAAGCTTTTCCGGACGAAATCCCTGCAAAACTTCCTGGGGGAATTACTGGAATTTTCAGAGATATTTCTGATGAAATTGCTGAAGACACTCCTGATAGAACACCTGAAGTATACTATGAGGATTTTTTGGGGAGATTCTCGAAGGAATCCCTGGAAAACTCCTTGAAGAAAGCACTGGTGGAATTCTTGGAGGAATCAATCCTAGACGAATTTTTGAATGAATGTCTGAAGTCAACTTCTGGAGAATTTCTGAAAAAAACGCCGAAGGAATTTTTGGAAGAAATTCTGGAGGAATTTCTGTATTTTTTTTTTTCTTAAGGAATCCCTGGAGAATTTCCTTAAAAAACTCATGGTGTGATTTGCTGAGGAATTCCTGGTTAAATTTTTGGAATAATTTATGAAGGAAGTATAATTTATGAAGGAATTCGTTTGGGAATTCTTGACGGAATTTCTAGAGACATTTCTTGAAGAGTTCATAAGGCCATCCTTGAAGGGATAACAGCATGGATCTCTGAAAGAATTTCTGCAGGAAACCCAGAAAGGAAATTGCAATTAAATTTCTGAACCTCTTCTTTTTCTTGGCATGACGTCCTCACTAGGACAAAGCCTGCTTCTTAGCTTAATGTTCTTATGAGCACTTTCACAGTTATAAACTGAGAGCTTTCTATGCCAAATTTCTGAAGATGTCTCTGATGATTACTTACACATTTAGAAAAAATCATTGATATTTACGTCATATGTGCCCGACATGTTGAAGCAAGTAAAATGACGAAAATCAGTCAAATTGGACGTAATTTTACAAAAATAACGTATTTTAAGTTCAAATACCATCAAATTTACGTCATTTCACTTTTAATTCAAGCATTTAGCATACCATGAAATGTACTTCCAAAGTAATATTGGTTTTTTCTTAGTTATTTTATACACACTAATCCCTGGTGGAATTTCTTAATAAATCGCTGAAAGAATTTCTGGAGCAATCAACATTTATGACAAAATATAAAAAAAGGATTTGACTCTCAAAATTTGAGCAAAATCAGAGCATTTTTGAAAAGCAATCTTTTCCGTATTTGTATTCAATTAAATTTCTCCATACAAACGTCAAGCTCGTTCAGCCCCCGTTAGAGTTGAAGGATTCCGCACAAATTTTCACAGCTGATTATGGGGTCCAAAAGAACAAATTTGGAGGGTATAACTCAAGACATTGTTGTTCAATTATTATGGGCCACTCTAACCTGGATATAAGAAATTAATGTTATGTTTGACATGATACTAATGAAGAAATTCAAACAAAATCATAGCCAAAGTTCTTATTAACCTTCCAGTCGTCGCGCGGTTAGCCATCGTCAAAGCCACTACGCTGCTGTTGTGGACAAAAAGCGAACTTTTTTCACTAGTGTTGTACAAAATACAACAGCGCGACGACTGAAGTGTTAAAAATCAAATCCCACCTCAGCCTCGGGCTGAATTTCCCCTTAATAAAGAGTCAATCAATCAATCAAATCCCACCTCACTCTAAAGCAAATTCAAACCCCTATCAACCAAGGTAACCAGTACATTGTTTGTCTGTTCGAAACGTTGAAGCACGGCTGATGTAATTCTAATGCATTTTCAAACACTCACTTACCTTTACACATCACTGACAGCACATAAAATAGAGCAATGTCTTTGTCCTCCCCCTTTCCAGAAACTGGACCGCACCAAACCGCGTGCGGATTAATAGACAGCGAAGAGCAACTTATAAGAAGGACTCCTCCTAGAAGGGGCATCTACCTCGCGTACGTACACGAACACCGGATAATTTGCAAGAAATTAGGGAAACGTGAAAGTTTGCAATCTTGCAGCGGCAAACGTAGCACGACGACAGCCCGGGACAACGACGACATCGAGGGATCTGTTTAATTAAATTTAGCAAATTAAATTTAATCAAACACAATGTGCACTCCTTGGACGTGGTGGCTGGAGGTGGTTGAGATTTCCAGATTGGGAAAGGGAATGTAAATTTAATCTGAAAGCTCCGACAACGCGACCGCACAGTGGCGTCGCATGGTCGCAGAAAACCTCAAAACCTTATGTTCTCTAAATCACTTTTTAACATTAGTTATAGTCTTCTGTACCATTGAGTGATTAATTCCAAAAAATTAAAATTGATCAGATAACGTTGGATTGTTCTAACAATGTATGTTGGAAAATTGAAGTTTATTGATTTTACAATCAAGCCTCCATGCCAAACACTGTCGAATGCTTTTTCTATGTCTAGAAGAGCAAGACCAGTAGAATAGCCTTCAGATTTGTTTGAACGAATCAAATTTGTTACACGTAAAAGTTGATTCGTGGTCGAATATCCATATCGAAATCCGGACTGTTCATTGGCAAAAATTGAATTTTCATTAATGTGCATTCCGTTCAAAACGACCTTTTCAAAAAGTTTACTGATGGAGGAAGCAAGCTGATTGGACAATGCTAAAAACTTCAGCAGGATTTTTGTCCGGTTTCAAAATTGGTCCGTCCTTTGTATGAGGGCGCGCCACTGCACAACGACGAAGACGACATCGACCGAAGAAAGCGATCTTTTATAGTGACATCGTTATTAAGCTTTCATTTTGATGAAGACAAGTCATCGGATAAGGGGGAGAAAAGAGAAATCCTTGAAGGAAAAGTGCCTTCGTTCGTAGTTCATGCTAATTTATGGTAATCGCTGATTAAATTAGATAATTGATGTCATCTTTTTTAGAAACAATATTCCTTACAAATTTATTCACTGATTGCAGGGAAACAGGGCACGAAGGGTCAACAGTTGAACCAGAGCCAACGCAATCAGAACCACGGGTTGTCCAAGCTGGGCCAGGATGGTGCTGCTCCGATTGCAGGGCGTCCTTCCAGCGGCGGATTCACACACGCAAACCTCAATCTCGCGACCGCTTCGATCCTCGGTATAGCACGTAGAAGTCGTTGACGATTCGTTGTCCACGTTCATCTTGGCGCACATGTACGTGATGTTTTCAACTGTGGATGAAATGGAATTCAGTAGTGAGATTGATTGCTACAGGGATTGCGTCAGCAAGGCGACATTTAAACTTGTCCCTCCCGTGAAAAATATAAAATATGGAATATTTGCCACACATTGTGATGTAAATGATCATTTTAGAGCGTTTCCCAGATATCTTGCACTACCTTTGAATAAATGCCTTATTTTTGGAGGAGCTTCATGTTATACATTTCTTGACATTCCAAATGGTAAACATGTCAAATATGGTTCGAAATATCTTCAAAACAAAACTATGGTATATTCTTTCGCATTAGACCGGTTGAGAAAGATATGCTCATGATTTAGTACAGAAACTGCAATTTATATAGAACAACCTTCACGAAATTTGAAAAAAAAAATCAAGAGGGTCAATTTCAGCTGACATCTCTAGGTCACATGCTGTGAAAAATCGAAATATACACTGATCGATCTGGAACTTTGGGGAATTGTTATACAACACTAAAGAAATCAAGAAAAGATATTCGAGAAGGAATTTGCAAACTTCATTTTTTTTACTTTTGCCAGCTTTGGGCCACTGTGCACTATGTCGTTTATAACTTATTTTTGAATTGAGATAGAAATACTAAAAAGAAACTTTTACCCCTACTTTTTAATGGTCCCGGCAAACTTCGTCTTGTCATCAAGTGGGTTGTTAAAAAACCTCTTTTTTCTTATTCCGATTATTTTGGGACTTACCTGAACTTTTCTTTATAAAATACGTCGGAGTATTGGACGAACGAATCAGTGAAAGAATTATGCGGATTAGTTGACTCGTTTTCAAGCCAACGCGTGACATACAAACATCATTCCATTTTTATTCAGAACTAGTGGTCCCGGCTGTAGCGCAACCAGGATTTGGCTCTGGGGGGGGGGTTTGTAAACTCCAAATTAATGCTATTTGTGAAGGTATTTTTAGTAGAAAAAATCGACTTGAAGAATGTAACTATTTTAACAACATTCACTATTTTAACACGCATAGTACAAATTGATTAAACAAGAATAAAATACTTTGACGTGACTGTAAGGACTGCTCATTTTATAAAGTGGACACCTTGTTTATGCTATATCTTTTTTATTTATTTAAAATCGTAATCTGTTTTCTGCTAAAAATCCTTCGTTTTTCAGGGCATTTTATTAGAGTTACGAAAATAACATATTTGTAAACTTTTGATATAATATACAATTTTATGTTGTCTTTTGAATGCCGTCAAAAGATATTTTTCTGATTGCCCCAATCACAGATAATCACAATCAAAGTAGGCATGTGAGAAAAACGACAATAACTCCCTAACGGAAGGAGATAGCGAATTTCTTCAGTCATCAAATTACGCATTTTTCAACACCTCTAAAAGTGATTCATAGACTACTTTGATGAGGTCTTCTTCTTCTTCTTCTTTCTGGCGTTACGTCCCCACTGGGACAGAGCCTGCTTCTCAGCTTAGTGTTCTTATGAGCACTTCCACAGTTATTAACTGAGAGCTTACTATGCCATGACCAATTTTTGCATGCGTGTATCGTGTGGCAGGTACGAAGATACTCTATGCCCTGGGAAGTCGAGAAAATTTCCAACCCGAAAAGATCCTCGACCGGTGGGATTCGAACCCACGACCCTCAGCTTGGTCTTGCTGAATAGCTGCGCGTTTACCGCTACGGCTATCTGGGCCCCTAATGAGGCCCCTGATGAGGTATTTGAAATGAAAACGCTAGAGCCTGAAAACAAATTTTGTTTGGACCTCCCTATGTCACCGTAAGAATAAAGCTCTAAATCGGTCAATTTAAGAGATAGAAAAAAAAAACTTTTTTTCGGCAATGTTGCTTGAAATTGAATGGTCTACAACTTGCTGAAGGATGTATAATATAATTTCTACAAATAAGAAAGATAGTTACGCAATTTCTATGAAAACATGGACAACCCTAATTTTCAATAACACCAAACAAAGGGCCTTACTAATACAAACAACTTTGTGGAAGACCGTTTTCGTCTAATGTTTCATTCTAAAGCTCAAAATGCATCTTTCCGCGTAAAACTGATTCCTGGACCACTGTGCAGTGTTTTTTAACCTTTGGGCGCAGTTTCGAATCAAAAGATTGACAAAATTTAGAGTTTCGCCCTTTTTGAGGCACAACCATCAGATGCATAAATTTTAAATAGATGAAAGGTATTCTAATATCGTAAATCTTGAAAACGACGAACTACTTTTGCATACCGCAAAATATGTTCATAATCCGCTCTTTTTCTATAGGCTCAAGCACTATAAGACATTACGAAGCCAGTTTTTAATTATTATGAATCATGATATATTTTTTATAGCATAATAATCTGGATAAGTAAAAGAACTTAAGCACTGACATTTAACATATTTAAAACTTCACTTTACCTAACTTAACACTTGAGAAATATGAGCTTACGAGTGTGTGCTGCTATCCATGCTTTGATGATTTTTTTATCAATCTTTTGTATCAAATCTAACTCTGTTGAACGGCACAATTTTAGATGTAATTTCAATATAACTTCGGTGTAAGGCGATGGAAAATTTTGAATGAGCTTAATTTTCATACCTTATTAGTTTAGCTTACACAAGACGTTTCTAGTTTTGCATAGATCATAACTAGAAATTGGAATAATCGAGATACAACAGACGAATTTCACGCCAACTCGACACGCGATTGGCAGCTCTCTTTTAGAATTCAATGAAACTTTCTGGGTATGAAGACTATGTGAAACTAAGATACTTTGCATATTTTGTTTTTTTTTAAATCTATCTAGACTAACATTTGGAAAGAGTCAAACTTTTTTTATTTTTTTTTTTAAACCCATATAACGAAACTGGAACGATAACTGGAAGGTTAATGAAAATGAGCTTAAATCCATATACAACCTTCTGCAACTATGTTCATTAGAGTATCCACTAGTAAATTTCTCAATCTGAGTTCATTTGAATGCGATTGATAAGTAAACGGAACCAAACAGTGACATAGGGTCAATTTTCAATATATTTGAAACGAATATTCCGTACAAACTTTGAATCGAATGCGCCAGCTGGGGGAGCAACCAAATGAGTTGAAATTTTGAGAGAGCTTTTTTCATACCCTAAGGCATATATCTAGGGGGTGCCCCGTTGAGTTTTACAACTTTTTTGTTTAAGGGCCAGTCTAATGTATAAGCTTCCATTTCAATTGGTCACCCTGACAAGTTAAGAAACACCAGCCCTTTATAACCGAAAAAGACAAGAGAAAAATCATCGTACACTTTAGGTTATACATTTTTTCTGAACTATTGAACTCTCTAATTCTTTGTGTGTTAGTTTATGTTAAAGTTGAAAATCTTCTTCGATTTGTTTATAACTATACAATTTTTTAGATGAATTTTAAAATAAAGATCTGCAAGTAAATTTATAACGATAAATTCAAAACGGTTGTTGTATTCCATAGACTGAGCAAGTGGCTCGGTAGCTTAGTTGGTAAAGCGCTCGTCTAGCATACAAGAGTCCTGGGTTCAAATCCCAGCCGAGCACGTGGATTTTTTTTTTTCATAATTTCACCCATAATTTGTCCATCTTTACCACGCGTAATTAGTTAATTAATATAATTTACATAATTTAACTGGCTTCGTAATGCTTTAAAGCACTTGAACCTATGAAGAACAAATAAATTGTGAGAAACAATTATGACATGTAATTGAAGCTTATCATTGGCAACATGTGAACAACATCGTTTTTCTTCGCGTTTGACGTTTCACACTATCGCTATCTGCAGGTTGCATGAAACGGTATTTTGGCAACATGTTCACCATATTAAGTTAACTGGGCGATGAATTTAAAAAAAAATGCTTTAAGTGTTGTGTCTGTTTATCTGTGGTACTAGAATACCTTTTGAATCTATTTAAAATTAATGCGTATAATGGTTACGCTTCGTTTTGAAAATCACTTTTGTTTTAAATACTCAGTCTAGGGAATACAAACAACTAGACAACTAGCATTGCACTTTTTTATGGTATAATCCTTCTGATAATCACGGTACACTGTCTAAATATCACTGATTCATATCGTTTTTTAGGTCTCATTAAGAAAATAGCAAAAAAAACTTATTTATCCGCCAGTGACTCTGAGAGGAATCCGCTAAAGGTCCAAACGCAATGATAGCGGAACGCCAACGGAAAACTTAACCGGTTCGCCAGCATGAATCACATCTCGACTGACCCGTAAACGAATGCAATTGAACCAACACCAAGTCAACAAGCATGTTGTAGTTTATGCTGGCGAACCGGTTCCGCATTCCGTTGCGCTATCATTGCGTTTGGGCCTTAAGTATTGTCTTAGAAATTTGTCAAGGATAAATGTGGAATTCTAAAAAAACATGAACAAATTACTTCGTTAATTGCAATGCATACGCAATGTCAAAGCGACATTAGAGTGCATTCGTGCCCATTTGACAGTTGTGTTTGATAACAAATTTACAGTTAGTTGTCTTTAATTGTGAAATGTTGCAATGAGCAGACTTGCAATTGAAAAGCGTTGCAATAAACGAATGGTCACTGTATTTTACCAAATCGTTAGAGCAGAAGCTTTATGAACATCCTTCTTTTTCTTCTTCTTCCTATTCTTCTTCTTTTTCTTCTTCTCCATGGCATTAACGTCCTCGCTGGAACAGAGCCTGCTTCTCAGCTTAGTGTTCTTATGAGCACTTTCACAGTTATTAACTGAGAGCTTTCTTTGCCAAAGTTTCCATTTCCGCATTCGTATATCGTGTGGCAAGTACGATTATACACTCTATGCCCAGGGAAGTCAAGGAAATTTCCATTATGAAAAGATCCAGGACCGGCCGGGAATCGAACCCAGACACCTTCAGCATGACTTTGCTTTGTAGCCGCGGACTCTAACCACTCGGATAAGGAAGGCCCCTTTCTAAACATTAAGTCATGAATTTATAGGAAGTTGTGTACTCCATAGATAAAAATATTCTAGTCAAACACATGTCAGAGGGCGCTGAAGAGTTAGTATCATACACATAGAATTCCAGAAGAGCATCTTCAACATATTCAGCTCAACTTATTCAAGCTTAACTTGAACAAAAACTTCTAATGCAAAGTGTCAAACGTCCCGCGTTTCGCGGGATACAGCCATTCAAGCCACAACTGTAAGCAGTTAATAAACTTGCCTGCATAACTAATGCTTCACAGCAGCCATGGTAGTTGAACAAAAGTGTAAGTTGTATAAAGTGATGATCATATGTTGCATATATTCTTAGCAGCGCTTTTGTTCCTCACTTTCATAGCATTTTGATAGCAAATAGAACCAAAGTTGAAGCAACGTTGGTTTATAATTTAGTTTGGTTGTCTTAGAGCCTCTCTATAATAATTGAAGATGAGCTGTTCCTCAAGATCCAAACTCTGTTGTTCCATATGCGACATATAATTGAATAACAAGCTTTTACCATTTTTAGCAACACTTGTTTAGTCACTTTTTCAACAATACTCAAACGGGTCAAAACGGTAGTGAAGATTTGTTTGCTTTGATAAGCTTTGAATTAAACTTTTCAACCACCCATAATATAAAAGCTTTTAAACATAGTTGTAGGTAGATCGTTGTTTAAAAATTGCAGAAGTGTGGTAGTAACCATTTTCACCGATTAAAATTAAAATTTTCAATCACAAGTATCGTTAAACTTTCCAAGGAACAATTTCTTCTTTAAGAAAAGTTTCTGAGAGCTGTTTTATTCAGCTATTGATTGTTTAATAATTGCCTTAGTAAAAATAAAACTATTATTCAAGCCTTATTCGCGCAGAAAGGGAGAATGTATTCAATAATAAACCATTTGATTAACGTAATATAGTACATCTTTATTCAATGACCTTACCTCGGCTGAACATTAATAACATTATAAATAGACTCTACAATGTGTATTCGACAATTAAAACACCAGTTGTCCATCGAACATTTTGAAATGCTTGATCATCGTTTGTCTAACAAGGGTTTATAACGAGTACTAATTAAATTGTGGAAGAAAAGTTGAACAAGTCCTAATTATATATGATCAGAGATACAGTGGTAATTCAACAACATGTTTTGATAACGTGATTATTCATCTGTTACTAAACTGTAATCGTGGGCTTCGTGGCCGTGCGGTTAGCAGCGTCAGTCGTTTAGGCGTATTGTGTCACGGGGTGTGGGTTCGATTCCCACTCCGGTCGGTGAAAACTTTTCATCAAACGAAAAATTCATCCCTGAGCTACTGGGTGTTATGTATTGTCCGTTGCCTAATGTTAGTGATTGTTCAGTCTGTGCAACCTTTGGCTGAAGACGGTGTAAATTGTCTTATTTGTCTTTATAATAAAGCTGATAGCTTGAATAAGTCTTGCGTTTGAGACCTTTTTAAAACCAATGTTCAACAATGATGTTAACATATACCGCAGACAAGCAAAATACTTAGACAATGTTTAAACAACATATGTACGATAATTTGTTCGAGTATCTTATTATATCTTTGAATACTGCTCTTTATATAATGTTCTATAAAACCTTGGTTAGAGCAGTAGAGAAGCATGTGCCTGTAAATAGGAAGGTCCTGAGTTCGAGACTCGACATCCCAACAATGTTTGATGAATTGAAATTTAATAATGAAGTGCCAAATTCCTGGGCATCCAGATATGAGTATTTGATGAAGTGCGCAAATAACTACCAATGTTTTTGCTCTTTTCATTATAAAACAATTGTTGAAGAAACATCGAACAAACATTTTTTGTAAGTTTATACAATTAATTCTATAAATAAATATGATGTCTAATTCAGTTTAACAAAACACTTAAACAGACTTATTAATGGCATCTACAACTTTTCTTCGACAATTTAGAAATAACATGTCATGAAATCCTGTCAAACAAACGCCTAATAAGCATCTCTGGATGTTTGGTTTATACCTGGTGGATTAAATGTTGAATAAACATTATAAAGTCTACTTATAATGTTACTACTGTTTAACAGCCAAGATAAGGTCATTGAATAAGCATGTACTAAAATACGTTAATAAAATGGTTGTTGTTGAATAGATTCTCCATTTTTGGGCGAATAAGGCTTGAATAATAGTTTAATGTTAACTAAGTCAATCATTAAGAAACTAACAGCATAATAAAACAATTCTGAGAAACTTTTTTTAAAGCAAAAATTATTTCTTGGGTATTTTCAACATAATATTATAGCACCATATATAATTGTTTGACTTAACTGAGCATTTACATCATGATTTAGGCCTAACATGATTGTAAATCACACAACACATGAAAATGATATTTAATTTGGTACGAGATCTTGTAGAGCGTCCTGCGATTCGCGGGACATATCTCGTTGCTTTATTTTAATGAAGAATGACCATCTTTCCACTTTGCCTTTTTCAAGCTTGCCAAGTCCTTCATAGCCTTACTCGTAAGAGATTAAACCTACCCTAAGTTTGTCCTGATGAGTGGGTGATTAGTAGATTTATCACATCGCTTTTAGACAACGCGATTCATCATTGGATAATGGAGGTCGTATGGATTACGTATTAAGTTGATTTAGATTACTAAAGCTCTAAGATGGTATTGCTCATTGTGTGTAATACAGCTAATACCCAGATGCTAAAGTATGATTCGTGTAATACACCATGCTCAAATCAACACTCCATTAACGAAAACCCTCCCTGCTGATAGGTAGGTTATTTACAGTACGCAACATCCCGCCAAGTCTTACTTGCACCGTTGTATCGATAGGTGAACCTCGCGCACACCTCGCCTCTCACTAACCGACACGCAATTTGCGCCGGCTTGTCTTTGTACTCGTTCCACATGTACTCCGTATCGGGCACGTTGCTATTATCTGCAAGGATGTAGGTGAAAAAACATGAGTCCATCATCCAATCATAGGCAAACAGACGTATCACTGATTAAATTTTCATGGACCACTTATTTAACGATCATTTCAAATTCACTTTGTTATAAACCTCACAACCAGAGCATGCACATCACTTTTCTTTGTGCATGGTTGATGTTTCACACTAGCGCCATCTGGTGCTTTTGTTGCACAAAACAGTATTTCGTGCAACGTGTTCACCAGATGAAGATATGAGAAAAAATGTAAGTGTTACGTCTGTTTGTCTGTGATCCAACTATGATCCCTGCGAACACACTCACTCGTGACCACCAGCGGATGAAAGCACGGAATCCCGTTGGCCTTTTTCAGTAGGCTTTCGCACGTCACGTTCTTGTACTGACTGTCCTTGTTGTACTTTGGCCCCAGCCAGGTGAACCGAAAGCAGTACGGATAGTTTTTGTATTCCTCCGCCGGGGAAAGTGTCGTCACCAGAGGGTCATCTTCATCATCGGTCGCTGCACATTTTCGGAAAGCAAAACCAGAATCATGACCGAGTCTTCATTTGAACATGTTCAACATCCTACATGTTCTTCACATCCAAGAACAAATAAGTTTTGGCGAATTCTAGACTAACATTTGAAAACACTCTATCTAACGAAAGTTGCGAACAGAGGTAATCAATGTTAAAGTTTGAGTTTTGTTTACATTTGCGACAAACGGTGTTTTCAAATGTTCGTCTAGATTTCTGTAATTTCCCGGAACCGAATTTCACACGCCTGAAAGTCCCAGAAATCACTCAAACACCAATTTCACCCATTCAAAAACAATTTTTCCCACAATTGAATTACCCCCATCGGCAGCGATCACACAACAGCAATAAATCATCCCCAACAGTAGCAGATAATTCGATTTCATTATTTCGGGTGCCTTATCTTTCCGCGGGTGTATTCACTTTCGTATACCGGAAACGGGACGGATTCCCCAAAAGGCCCATAAATCACGGCCGCCGTGCGCGCGTTGTCACTTTATGACAAAGAAAATGCCAGCAAACGACTAATCAATTGCCAGGCCGCAAGACGGTTCCCTTTCTCAGGTCGCTCACTTGAAGCCATTGTAGACAACAGCAGATTTCAATAAATTGTCACGCTTATCTTATCTTTCGGTCATCATCGATAGATAGCAGCCAGGGGCGGAGAGGTTCGTCCCGTCCCCCCGAAAAGTGAAGCACTTCAAATGGCTTCAAACACCCTTCAGAAGGCCTATCTATCGCGTCTTGAGTTGAATGTTATCTGTGGAAAACAGGTGGCTGATTCACTTCGTCATATGGAGAAAGAACATTCTTTGGAATTCGAAATGGAAATGTTTCCTACAGTCGGAAGATAATCATTTCAATGGATGGAGCTTTCGTGCTGTTAGGATAAATAGAGCTTTTCCCATGATAGCGAACATCGAGCTTTACAGCCGGAAATGCAACTATAGGAGAAGATAGCCAACAGTGTCGTGTGGCAACGGAATCATCGCTTTCAAAATACTTCCGTTTTGAGCCTAAAATTTCTTATTTCTTTTGCAACAAGTGAGGATGTTTCATTGACATTTTATATTAAACTGCAAATGTTGTATAATTTATATTTTTGAAACAGTACTGACATCTATCACTCGTTACTGTATACTATATTTTGTTTTCTAGAAATTTTAGGCGTGTTTAAAAAAAGTTTCAAGTGTTTTTTTTTTCTTATTTAGCTGATATGGGGTAACAACATTTATCACCCATGTAAACATTGTTCGGCAATGTTGAAAATATCGTTACTTATTAAAGCCGAATTTTAAGGTCGAAACAAAGACAAAATAAATATCTTCATGTTCCTTGCAGTTGCCTAAAATGTTATGGCACATAAGGCAATAGAACAAAATCTAGAATTCCGTGAAAAGTGTACTGCGATCTGTCAAACTTGGGTACCTTTTGCAGTACTAAGGCACCAAATGCAGTACTTAGAAGTAGGGAGACTTACGGCTTCGGCACCATTCGACTATTATCGGCAACCTAATTTCAAACGTCAAGTACACAGTATTTTTCTATCAAAACACATCAGTGGAAACATATAGATGATTCTTTGTTCTGCCCGCTTCCCGCTGGCGAGATTTCCGAGACTAAACAAACGATATCGCCGGAGATGTCATCAATTCAAATGAGCACGCCTCAAAATGCGACTGATTTGGAGCTGCCGAAGAGATTCACCAGCAGTTGTTATGGGAAAGTTGCCGAAGAGAATGAGGCTGCCGACAATAGTCACACTGACAAGGGATGTTCGCAGAGTTGTTAAAACGTTTCCAAAAGCATTTTGCCAAGTCTGTCGGTGTGAATCGATAGAGGATTGAGCAACGCATAAATGTAAATAGACAAACACGGAATTTGTCTGCTGATGTCCTAGAAAATTACAAAAGAAGCACGGCATCGGCTTAAGCTACCGAGAATACGTAAGTTCCCCTAGTACCCATCTGAACAGATCTGAACCCTACTAGGATGCAGGGTCACTTGGGCACTTCCATGATTCACTTTGGCATGGGGGGTTTTCTCGGCCGGATTGTCTGAAACTTTTCAATAAGAAGCACTTTAGTACGACGCATATTGTGACCAAATATGAGCTCTATAGCTTTCAAAAAACCCCACTGCCGAAGTGAATCAAAAGTGTCAAGAATGGGATCCGGCTCCCTACAATGTTTCCATTCGTCTCTGGCCAAAATTTTACAAGTAATTAAATATATTTAGGAATTTCCTCCTAGGATTCCATCAATAGTTCCTACAGGAATTTTATCAAGGCCTTTAGTTTTCATTAGAGTTCGCCTTGGGATATCATCAGGAGTTCCTCCAGGAATTCCATCAAGAGTTCCTTCAGAGATTTCACATAGAAGCCCTCCAATGATTCTATCAGAAGTTCCTCCGGAGATTAGATCAGGAGAAGTTTCTGTAGAGATTACATCAGAAGTTTCTCCAGAGATTTCACCTGGAATTCCTCCAGAGCTTATATCGGGAGTTCCACAAGGATTTTTTTTTTTATTTTAAGCATTCCATCGGGAATTCCTCAAGGAATCTTATCATTAATTTCTTCAGAAATTTTAACAGGAATTTCTATAGAGATTCATCTAGGAGTTCCTCTAGAGATTAGAACAGAAGTTTTTTCAGAGATTCCACATAGAACACCCCCAGAGATTTCATCAGAAGTTCCATTAAGGCTAAGTAGCCCGTCATTCGTTTTGGCAACAATGATGACTTTTCAGCTTGCATTTTAAAGTGATAAAACTCAGTCTTGATAGTTTATATTGACTTGAAAAAGTATCACTGTACGCGCTAACATGCATAAAGTATGCTGATACTTCTTCAGCTGTGTCAGTGCAACCCCAACTGATTTCTTTGATTCAAAATCGTGAGATGAATTACCAACAATCATCAACGACGCATACAAATTTCAATGATGGCCTACTTCGCCTTAAGGATCCCGTTAGGAGTTCCTTCAGAGATTCCACTAGAAGTTCCTAAAAGGATTACTTTCATAAGTAAGGGGTTTCATAAAAAGACCTTCTGGGGATTATTTCAGGAGTTGCTCCGGGGTTTTCATTAAAAGTTTGTTCAAAGATTCTAACTGGAATTCCTACAGGAGTTTTCTATTTAATTCTATCAAGAGTTTCTCTAGGGATTCCATCAGAAATTCCTCCAGGGATTACATCAGAAGTTTTTTCCAAGGATTCCTTCAGAAGTTTCTTCTAGGTATTTCATCTAGCGTCTTTCAATAGATTTCATCAGGAGTTTCTGCATAAATTCCATCAGAAAATCTTCCGTGCATTTCTTTCGTTATACTTCAATTATTTCATTATAAAATCCTCCTGGGACTCCATCATTAACACATTCTGGGATTCCTTCAGGGTTTATACTATCAGGAATTCTTCCAGAGGATCGTTTAGGACTTCAGTGTTATTTTGGGTTCCATCAGACTATAAACCACGAATTCCTCCAGGAATTTATAAAGGGATTCTTCCAGGGGTTTCTCTAGTCTTCAGAATAATTCAAAGGATGCCTCCCGAAATTCCTCAAGCCATTTATCTCGGTATTGTTTAGGGAATTCCTACCGGAAAAACTCCAAAGATCTTCAAGGGTTAACAGGAATTCCTCCAGAGATTTTACCAGACTTTTTTTCTAAGTATTTTGTCACTGGAATTACTCAAGAGATTCCTTCCGGAATTTCTCGCGGAATATCTTCAGGGGTTCTTGGGGGTTTTCAGGAATTCCTCCATCAATTAACCCATACTGGAAGGAATTGATGAAGAAATGCCCTTAGGAATCCTCGGAGAAATTTCTGGTAGATTCTTGAATTAACTCCTTCAGAAATCCCAGGTCGAATGCCTCGTAGGGTCCCTTCAGCGATACAAAGAAGAATCTTTGAAGGAAACACTGGAAGAATTAATAAAAGAACTTATTGAAGACTTTCCGGGAAATAACCTGGAGGACACTCTCAAAAAATTGCAAGCGGTATCTCTAAAGGAATTCCTGGTAGAATCCCTTGAAGGAAATTTTTTAAACTCTTTTGCAGTATTTTTTGTGGAAACCCTGAAGACTTTCTGGTGGAATCCCAGGAAGAGCTCCTCGATGAATCCTTGGAGAACTTCTGGGTAGAATCACTGTCAGAGTTCAAAGAGTAAATTCCTGCATGTAAAATAACTGGCAGATTTTTGATTGAAGCAATTCCTGGTGGAATTTCTTGGAAGGGATTCATTTAGAAATCTCTACCAGAATTTCTAGAGGAATTTCTGAAGGAATCGTGGAAATAGGAATCTGTATAGAAATTCCTAAAGTTTCTCGAGGAAGAGAAGCTTCCTGAATAAATCTTTGAATAATTTTCCGGTGGAATTTTCGAAGTAAACATTGGATGAATCACTGCATAAATCCTTTTGGAATTTGTTGGATGAATCCCTAGAGGAATCTGTAGAAAAAACACAAGCTTCCTTTAGGAATTCCCAAAACAACTCCTGGTGGAATTTAAGGAGGAAGTCCTGAAAAAAAGTCCTTGAGAAATTTCTGGTAATGGATTTCTTGAGGAACTCCTTGAGAAGCATCTGAAAAAATACTTTGTGTGATTCTTGCACGATCGAATCCTTGGAACTGACTTCTAGAATAATTCCTGAAGGAATCTTTGAAGAAATTGTTATAGACATCTTTGGAGGAATTCTGGGAGGCAAGCTTGGAGTAACCTCTGAAGAATTACTCAAGAAATAACTTGAGGATTTTTTCGGATTAATCTTTGAAGGAATAAAAGGATTAAATTTAGTAGAGGAATCTTTGAAGGAATCTCTGGAAGAATGTCACCTAAAGGTATGCCTTAAGGATTTTCCCCGAGGGAATTTCTAGTTGAAGCTGTTACTGCTAATTACTGAGATGTCCGATTTGAAAACTGTCTTCGGCAAAGTTGTAGCTGATGAATGTACATATCTCACAGTATTCACGCAGCTGTAATCCCCAAGAGCACATGGGCAAACACTATGACCGATTGAATGAATTGATTGCTTTTCCCATAGTAATTCCCATATAAGCTTTGAAAGGTTTGTGCAGTGTCAGTTTTCATCCAAATGAGCTCAAATTTTGGGAGGGCACTCAGAATTTGATTTAGGATCGAATGAGCGTTGTGGAGAAAAAACAATTTTTTGAACCACTCTAATTTATATTCAGAAAACTGTGATTTCTGGGAATCTATGACATCTGGTCGAATGACCATGGTTTACCTACTCTTGCCCACAGTTGACCAGCAGAAGTTTTCTCGTTTTATTTTGTATGGGGAAAGGCATCTAACTTCAAATATCCCAAATATTTTTTCGAAAATAGTTCCCAATTTTTGAGAAATAATTCGGTAGATGCTTTTCGCCATACACATATTTTTCGGGTTACCTTTTAGCGAGTAGCGAATCAGGACATGCATGTAACCCATTAGTTGAAAGTCCCCGTATTCCAAATTCTTACACTCAGGCAAATGGACTATCGATAAACATAGGAACCCCTTATGAAAATTCGCCACAAGAAATCGGATTGATATTCATAAATTTGCCTTATGAAACCAGAATTTGAAAACAAAAAACGTTTTCGCGGCAACCTGGAATCGAACCAAGAAGTTTGCGATCGATAGGCCCGAGCGTACACCACGCGCCTATCGACGCCTTGATGTGGAGTGATGCTAAAACGATACATAAAGCGTTCGTATTGCAGTATTCGTTCCACCTTTCATAAGGCAAAATGTATGAAATTCGATAGTCCAGTTCGCTGCGTGTACTCAAGGTCACGCTGTAAAATTTGTTAGATAATAAAGATTCCAAGCACTCACACTAGAAGTTGTCATTGGATATAGATCAGTAGTTATATATGAATAACGATGACAGTTTTAAAGAATAATAAATTGAACAATGTTTGATATTCCAATAACTGAGCGACGCTAATATTTCAGAGGATTTTTTTTGACGTAGAAGTACGTCTCTCTTCTCTATACAGGAGTGAAATTGGAATTTCAAAACCAAGAGCGTTACGTTGGCATGAAATATTTTAAACGTTTATAACTTTTCGCTGGCTTAACGAAATTTCTTTATTAGCATCTCAATCGAAAGCCAAGACATCAAAGCTTCATGTCGTTTACTTACTGAATCCCACATACCTGTCCAAATAGTTTAATAACTGTTTTAAAAGAGAACGTTGATTTCAAGCAAATCTATAAATAGGGGTGACTAGAGAAAATTTGACGTCATTTGCTTTTCACTCTCCGATTGGCTCGCATCTCAGCAGGCGACAGATCGGCTTGTTCTGACCGGGCGTGCTTCTCAGGCACAGACATCGATAGTGAAGGACGCCCCCGTTTGTCTTGCTTCGCTCAAATCAAACTGTCGAGCGAGCGAGAGAAGATGCCGTCCGAAGCTAAAGCCATCACCGCTGCCGCCGCCTAGAAGAAGAAGAGAAGCAGTCCACAGGAGAAATTGCGGTCGAACTGTGAACACGGTCGGGCGAGTCTTTCTCGCTTTGTGGTTCACCGCTTGTTTGCTTTCACCCAGCCATCGTCATCGCCGCCGCAAATTTCATCGGCCGAGGAGCTGTTGACCCGCGCTTCAAAATTTCGACTCGTGATGAAATCATCATTGGTGGTCAAGAAGCAATCCCGTTAGGAGCAAATACCAGAAGCCCCCTGAGTTTTGCTGGTCCGAGCAGTGTTATTTATCCGTAACAACATCGAAGCTAACAAAGCCATCGGTTCTTTTCAGAGCCATCAAATTTGTGGAAAAGAGTTAAAAGAGAAATATTTCCGACTTTATTTATAACTTCTAGTATTCCTAAATCAATTTCACGGCCTCATACAAAATTTCATTTGTCGTGAATCATAAATCAACCATTTGGGATTGTACTCGCGGACGCTGCTGCAGTGCCGTCGGGTGAGTGCTCAACATTTCAAAACGATTGCAAAATAGAGTGGCTTTTCCAACAGCGCCTTTTATGTTCCATATTTTATGGGAACACTTTGATTAGGAAAATTATCCCATGTAACAAAATTGCGACATATTTAGAATGCTTTTGAAAAGACATTCTCATTGAACAATTGTAATAATTTTGGCACCCATGGATCAGGAATTTTCATAATAAAGAAAACTATTAATTATCAATAGCTCGTATTGAATATTTAGGGAATGCCAATAATTCCAACAATTCATGTTCGACCAATTTCTCACGTATTAGTATTCTCCGCAATTTTCAAGTAATTCCAAGCAAAACACATTATTGGCACATACCCATTTCCCAGATTGGTCGATCAGAAAGCGAAGAGCACAAAAGGGAGGAGCATCATCTGCTATTCCAATGTTATAAAACATGCTGCCTTCGTTGGATTCAGTTTCATTCCATTTCCGCTTTCGAGCTGGTAAGAGCTCCTCCGAACTTGCTTAGCGAGAAGTACCTCGCTGCTAGGAGCCTGCTGAGCTGTTAATCCAGAATCTGGTTTGTGAAATCGCTCAAGATTTCAAGATTGAGCTACGTTTCCAGATTTCAACTAAATCCCTGTGTACGCTACTCTGTTGCTGTTGTGTACCCAATATTAAGCTTGTTTGTCGAATAAACAGAGAACTTATTCACATCTTCTTATTCTTCTTCTTCTTGGCATTAACGTCCTCACTGGGACAGAGCCTGCTTCTCAGCTTAGTGTTCTTATGACACTTCCACAGTTATTAACTGAGAGCTTTTGTTGCCAAAGTTTCCATTTTTGCATTCGTATATCGTGTGGCAGGTACGATTATACTCTATGCCCAGGGAAGTCAAGAAAATTTCCATTACGAAAAGATCCTGGACCGACCGGGAATCGAACCCAGACACCTTCAGCATGGCTTTGCTTTGTAGCCGCGGACTCTAACCACTCGGCTAAGGAAGGCCCCAACTTATTCGCATGCATTTGCAACTTTTTCGATTTTCCATACAAAATGACCAACTTTGGTAAGTTAGATCTCAGTTATTTATGGAAATATTTTCGAATGAAACATTCACAGAACATCAGATGTAACTCGAATTTTAACATATATTTTTGAAAATTTTTCCAATCACAAGTTTATAAGTAATAACGGTTTGACTAAACTGTAATTTTCGACGAAAAATTCAAAACTTTTTATCTTAAAATCTGATAGCCTTACACAAAAACTGTCTTCAGCAAACTTATTCATCTCGTCAAAATCTACAACTTTTCTGAAGATACCATGAAGCTGTTTAGTTATGTCAATCATAAAAAATCGTCAAAAAATTGGGGTGGGTAATGTCTATTACATTACCGCGGGGTTGACGTAGAACTACGATGATTAATAATTTGATTTGTCATGTGTATGAATTTGTAAGTGTACTAGTTTTGTGTTGTTGTTGTTGTTGATCGGATGAAGTTTTCAGAAGATAACTCTTTTTGGACTCATTTTGGTAGTCCTGAAAAGAACCATTTGTCGTTCTGTGGTTTCGAGAACCAGTGTATGGTGTTCCAGGAATAATGCCAGATGATTGAATTTGTTTGTTTGGTCGTGGCTTCGTTGTGTTGCTTGGTTGGGTGATCGGTTTCTGGCTCCAGCTGTAGTTCGCCAAACTCCTCCAGTAGATTAGATGTTTGATGGCTCGGGTGCTTCGATCGTGATAATCGATTGAAACGGTCCAGTGCTTTGGTCTGTAGCAATATCCATTGCATCAGCATTTAGGCTCTGTACATTGATACTCATCAATATGCAGGTTGGGCCACTATGATCCAGTATTTCACGTCTCAAAGCGTCACTAATCGATGATTGCCTAAGCGCTGCAGCTCATTCCTCAAGTCAACCCTTGGAATTGCTGCGTGATGGAACTGGGAAGAATTGGTAGAGTTTGTCAAAAATAGTCCTTGCAGTGAAGTAACCCGCGACAAACCAACATATACCAATTGCTGATCCAGACTTTTGTCATAGTCATCCAGACTTTTGTTGCTTTCAATTCTCCGCTTCGATCGCATCTCAGCAGGCAACAGATCGTCTTGCTCTGACCAGGCGTGCTTCTCAGGCACAGACATCGATAGCGAGGGACCTCCCCGTTTGTCTTGCTTCGCTCAAATCAAACTGTCGAGCGAGCGAGAGAAGATGCCGTCCGAAGCCAAAGTCATCACCGCTGCCGCCGCCAAGAAGAAGAAGAGGAAGCAGTCCACAGGAGATTTTGCGGTCGAACTGTGAACATGGTCGGGCAAGTCATTCTCGCTTTGTGGTTCACCGCTTGTTTGCGTTCACCCAGCCATCGTCATCGCCGCCATCATCAGATTTTGACTTAAGCCCGGTGATCCACTACCTGTTACTGTTGTGCGCCATCCACGTCACGAAACTTTCGGTTCGTCGTTTAAGCAAATAACTTGCTCAAATTTATACATTTGAGTTGAGGATTCCCCGTTTGACCATGGCAATCAACTGATAACATCCCGCAGTGTTATTTATCTGTAAGAGCATCAAAGCTAACAAAGCCATCGGCCCTTTTCAAGGCCATCAAATTAGTGGAAAAGAGTTAAAAGAGAAATATATCCGACTTTATACATGACTGCTTATATTCCTAAATCAATTTCACAGCTTCATACAAAATTTCATTTGTCATAAATAATTTATGACTCAACAATTTGTGACTGTATTCGCGGGCGCTGCTGCAGTGCCGTCGGGGTGAGTGCTCAACATTTCACAACAATTGTAAAATAGAGTGGCATTTCCAACAGCGTCTTTGATGTTCCATATTTTGTGGGAACACTTTGATTAGCAAAATTATCACATGTAACAAAATTGCGACATATTAAGAATGCTTTTGAAAAGACATTCTCATTGAACAATTATAATAATTCTGGCACCCATGGATCAGAAATTTACCGTCATAATAAAGAAAACTATTGATTATCATTATCTCGTATTGAATATTTAGTTAATGTCAACCCTTCCAGCAATTCATGTTCGACCAATTTCTCACGCATTAGCATTCTCCGCAATTTTCAAGTAATTCTAAGCCCAACACATTATTGGCACATACCCATTTCCCAGATTGGTTGATCAGCGAAGAGCACAAAAGGGAGGAGCATCATCTGCTATTCTGAGGTTATAAAACATGCTTCCTTCGTCGGATTCAGTTTCATTCTAATTCCGCTTTCGAGCTGGTAAGAGCTCCTCTGAACTTGCTCAGCGAGAAGTACCTCGCTGCTAGTTTATTGGATGATATTCACTGATTTATCTATAATGATCTAAATATCGCGGTATACTACAATTTGGTTCACATAATTTACCCCACATAATTACATGAATTTGAGAATTTACCACTGCAGCGCCGTCGGACCGTAATAACATCATGCTACTCAGCATTGTATGGTATTTCTAACAGCATCGTTGATTTATCATATAATGGGGGAACACTTCCTAAATTCTCGAGTATTAAATTGGAAAATGTATTAAAATTGCGACAGATTTTAAATACTGTTCAATAAACTGTTTCCTGACCAATTGTAATAAGCAACTATTGATCTGAAATTTTTCTACATGTTAGTCTATTGCGTTAATCTGAA
The DNA here is from genome assembly GCF_002204515.2 of Aedes aegypti. NCBI lineage: Eukaryota > Metazoa > Arthropoda > Insecta > Diptera > Culicidae > Aedes > Aedes aegypti. Next base: position 97,989 of record NW_018736485.1, read on the forward strand.
AAATAGGCTATATGAAATTGATGTCTTGGCAAGGGATGTACAAGATGAGCATTATGTATTAATTTTCCAATTTCCGTACTCGAGAATTTTGGAAGCGGGGGCCGTGATGCTCGGGATGGATTGTCCTCCATGACTGGTCCTGGCTGGAAATATACGTGGGGAGAAACTCGACCCTTTGCTGCAGGAATTTCATTAATAACTCTTTGGTAAAGCAGAAATTTCTGATAAAAGTGAACTTTTTCAAAACAACTCTTATTGATTGGAATATTTACCAACAACTCTTTGTTAAGTAAAATCATCCTTAATAACTCTTTGCTCCATCGCCAAACCAAACCATTTCATTGAATTCATCAAGTACAAGAATATGAATGGTAAGGAGAGGCAGATGGTGTATATTTTGCTGGCGTTACTTTCCAACAGGTCGCCGGTTGGCGCTGACTACTAATCCGTCCACTGAATGATTTTCAGTTGTTGCTTTCGCTCTCTGGTTCCGTTCGCTACTCGCACACTGCTGTGGCTTTCACGCACTCTTCTTTGCTGCTCCGCTGCTTGATCCGTTCGTTATGCCGATCGATTTGTGAATGAGCTGGGAGTTGTTGTTGTTTGTTGTTTGAGAGGGACTTTAACCCGAAGGTCATTCGTCCCTTATCGCTGGGTTTTACAGTTGGTCCAGTAATCCGGTTGCAGTCAGGAATCCAAGAAGATCCGTTTCCTTTGTTGTTGATAGCACCTCATCCAGGGTGCCACCCAAGTTATAAGCCAAGCGTTCATTATTGTAAGTTAAGCAATCAATTAAAATATGGCGAACAGTTAGTGGGGAATTACAAGAAGTGCAGATTGGAGGGTCAACTTTATCGAGGCGGTATTCATGAGTAAGACGGGTATGGCCAATTCGAAGACGGGTGAAAATTTTCCGGTGTTTGGGGTTACTATTGTCGGGCCAAGGGAAGATTGAAGGTTTGATAATTCTAAGTGAGATGTCTCTACTGTGGTGCCATTTTGTGTTCCAGGATTCAAGAATTCTCTCCTTTGTCCATCTCAACACGTCGATAGATGGAACGGAAACATCCTCTGGGTTCACACCACGACCCTCTCCAGCCAATCGGTCCGCCTCCTCGTTACCATGAATGCCAGAGTGGCCTGGCACCCAACAGAAGGTGACCCCATTGGTCAGAGCGAGTCCTTGGGCTTCCTGAAGCCAAGGATGTTTTAAGGAATAAGAATTCATTTCCTGGAGACAACTGGCAGAGTCGCTGAAGATAACTGTACTTTGAAGATTCTGAGGTGAAATGAGATGGACAGCTTTCATTAAAGCATAAGCTTCGGCACTGAAGATGGAGTAAATTGAAGGGAGCGCAGAACTAATATTAGAGACATTTGGGCTACCTGTGATGCCATACCCGACCTTACCATTAGATACAGAGCCATCGGTGTATAAATGTTGGAAAGTGCTGTATTTGTCTGCAATAAGTTTGTGGAAATGGGGTTGAATTATTGATGAGGGATCACCAGCTTTAACTTGGCTGAGAAGAGAAAGATCTATTTTGAGGAGTGGTTGATTCCAGGGTCTATTTTTGGATCGAGGAAGAGTAGCTATGGTGGGGAAAACTTGATTAGTAAGAGATTGAAACTTTTCGGTTGTTCGTTTGATTAAAGGGACATTGTATCGACCGCCAAGACTTAGCCACCTGGTAGCTTTGGCCACTAGGCATGTTGTCAGATGATACTCAAAAGGTAATTGTCCTGTCTCGGCCATTATAGCAGAGGTGGGACTAGTGCAGAAAGCGCCTGATGCGTACCGAAAGGCTTTGTTGTATAGAGGACTTAGCCTTTTGTTGACGAGATCCCCTCCTCTGCTGAACAGTCCAACGCCATAGAACATTTTGGGTAAAAGCCAGCTATTGATTATTTGGTTGATAGTTTTCCTATGAGCACAGGGTATACGAGATCCTAGGACTTTAATGAGATTGGTTCTATTGCAGATTTGTTTGCGAACGGAATTAAGATGGTGAATAAAACTTAGGGACCGGTCAAGATGTATTCCAAGGATTTTTAGGGATATTTGAGATTTAATAATAGAATTGTTGAGGGTTATATCAGGAAGTTTGGACATTTTTTTTCTATTTTGACTAATGTGGAGGAGCTGAGATTTTTCGGGGGAAACAGTAAAACCATTTTCATCAGCCCATTTAGCTATGGTATTTACTGCGGATTGAATTCTTTTCCTGGCGAGTGACTTCATACTATGAAAAGTGATTATGGTTATGTCGTCTGCATAAACAAGGATGAAAACATTAGGAGGAATAGTTTTGAACAGGGACTGTATAGAAATAAGGAAAAGAGTGGGAGCTATCACCGAACCTTGAGGAATACCATTTTCCTGACATCTCAGCTCAGATCGGTTATTGCCTAAAATGACCCTGAATCTCCTGTCTTTGAGGAAGTTTTGTACATAACGACCCATGCGACCTTTGATGTTCCATTCCTCAAGTGATTTGAGGATGGGAAATCGCCACGCACGATCGTAGGCCTTCGAAAGATCGAGAGATACAATGTCACCATGCATTCCCCTCTCCAGGTGAGAGTCAATGATATCCTCGAGTTCAGTTAGGTAGTCGTCAGTAGATTTATCAGGACGGAAAGCGAACTGTCGATCATCAATTAAACCTTGGGATTCCAAGAGAGTGATAAGTCTTCTATTGACCATCTTCTCAAGAATCTTCCCAATGCAGTTCAAAAGAGTTATGGGACGGAAACTATCGGCACTATTTTTATCTTTACCGGGCTTAGGTATGGGAACAACTAGACCTTCTTTCCATGAATCAGGTATTTCACCTTGATTCCAGATATTGTTGAAGATTGTAAGCAGGATGGTTTTACCAATAAGGGGAAGATTCTTGATGAGAGGGTAGCCCACATCATCAGGACCAGCAGAAGAGCCATGGACTTTGTGGAGAGCCCATTGTAATTCATCAAAGGAGAAATTACGGTTGTATTCCTGGGAATCGTCTGATTCAAGATTAAGGGGAGAGGATTCAATGGAACTTTTACGGGAAATAAAACGGTCGGAATAATTGGAAGAAGAGGATGATTGGGCGAAATGGTCTGCAAGGTGATTAGTGATAGTGGAAGGGTCCTCAGTAATTTGGTTATTAATTCGAAGTTTAATGGACTGTCTGGCTTTTTTGCCACTTAGTCTATTGATTTTATCCCACAGTTCTTTTGATGAACTTTCTGGGTTTATGGAAGAAATGAATTGATCCCAACTATCCTGTTTGGCCAACTTGACTGTTGCTCTTGCAGCGTTCCTGGCAGCTTTGAATTCTGCGAATATTTCGGAGTTCTTACGATCCTCCTTTGGCAACCTCTGAAGAGCACGAAGTTTTTTACGGCGGAGCTTGACTGCAGAATGTACATTAGAATTCCACCAGGGGACAGATTTCTTACCTGGAGCACCACTAGATCGGGGGATGTGATTTGAAGCAATTTGAAAGAGTTGTTTTACGAAATCATCAGCAGAATTGGGAGGATCAACGGTGAAAGCATGAAAGACCTCATTCTGGTAATTAACCCAGTCAGCCTGCTCATACTTCCATCTAGGACGACATGTTGAAACAGGAGGAGCTCGATTCAAAGAAATGACAATTGGAAGATGGTCGCTACAACAACAATCATCATGGACCATCCAGGATAACTGGGAACCAAGGCTATGGGAACATAATGAAAGATCAAGGGCTGATGAATTTCCTGTAGAAGGACAAATTCGAGTATGGGTACCGTCATTCAGAAGAGTTAGTCCAAACTCGTCGAAGAGTTGCCCTAACATCACTCCACGGGAGTTATTATCGGAACAACCCCATAGAGTAGAATGGCCATTGAAATCACCCATCAAAAGGATTGGAGATGAAAATTGATTAAGAAGTTTGGAAATATCGGTTTTGATGGTTTTATTGGGGAGGTGGCCAGGTATGTATAATGAAAGAAGTGTTACTTTATATGGGTAATCTATTTCGATGCCTATTGCGAGTACTGAGGAGGAAACATCAATTTTACGGTGAGGAATATCACTTTTAATGGCAATTGCTGTTCCAGTTTTAGAAGGGTTGTCAGGGTTTTCACGGATATACAGTGTGTACCCTTTAATGAAATTTGGTGGTGTTTTCGATTCAGGCATCATTGTTTCTTGGAGAGCTAAACAAATGGGATCAAATTTAGAAATCAGTAGTTGTAACTCTGGTATTCTAAATTTAATTCCACGAAGATTCCATTGTAATGCTAGGCAGGATTGAGATTGGGATTTGGGGGAAAACTGGCTATTTACTCGGTTTGTTGTGTTGGCCATTGTTGGGACGTGAGCGAGGGGAGTCAAGGCGAGTGGAATCCATAAGATTTTGTAGATCGAGGATACCAGGGGGATTTGCAGGGGATTTGTTCAGGTTGGTGTTTGATTGGGTGTTTGAGAGTTGAATTTGGTCAGCCAGAGGTTTCTTAGTGATCGGGGCATAAATTTCAGTTGTTGGGTGTCGCTTATGTTTTTGAACGCTTGGCTTAATAAAGGCAGCACTTACCTGGGTCGAGGTGCCACCTTTCGGTTGTTCCGTTGTCGATTGCTTCGCGCTGGAGTCGGTTTCCATCTCGGAGCAGCTTTCATCGTCCTTCGTAAGCTGGATTCGCTTGCTTCGTTTCTTCTCCTTCTTGCTCTTGCTCCTTCTTTCCAATTCTTCAATCCGTTTGGTGAGCGTTGCGATGGTCTCCGTCAGTTGCTTGATGGAGCTGGGAGCAGAACAACCAGTGGTTTTATTTGCTCGAGCTCCGTTCACCGATGGCGAGTGGTGGGGTTCTCGCTTGGTTGTTTCGTCACTCCGTTCGCTACTCGCACGCGATTGGTTATTGCTTTCGCGCTATTTTCGTTGATGGTGTGATTCTTCGCTGAGAAATAAAAACTGAAACTCTTTTGATTTTTCATGCAAAATGACCAACTTTGATAAACTATATCTCAGTTATTTATGGACAGATTTGAATGAAATTAGACAGAATATCAGACATAACTTAAATTTTAACATATGTTTTTGAGTGATTTTTCCAATCACACGTTGAAAAGCAGTAACGGTTTGACTTAAGTGATTTTGACGTAGAAGTACGTCTCTCTTCTCTATACAGGAGTGAAATTGGAATTTCAAAACCAAGAGCGTTACGTTGGCATGAAATATTTTAAACGTTTATAACTTTTCGCTGGCTTAACGAAATTTCTTTATTAGCATCTCAATCGAAAGCCAAGACATCAAAGCTTCATGTCGTTTACTTACTGAATCCCACATACCTGTCCAAATAGTTTAATAACTGTTTTAAAAGAGAACGTTGATTTCAAGCAAATCTATAAATAGGGGTGACTAGAGAAAATTTGACGTCATTTGCTTTTCACTCTCCGATTGGCTCGCATCTCAGCAGGCGACAGATCGGCTTGTTCTGACCGGGCGTGCTTCTCAGGCACAGACATCGATAGTGAAGGACGCCCCCGTTTGTCTTGCTTCGCTCAAATCAAACTGTCGAGCGAGCGAGAGAAGATGCCGTCCGAAGCTAAAGCCATCACCGCTGCCGCCGCCTAGAAGAAGAAGAGAAGCAGTCCACAGGAGAAATTGCGGTCGAACTGTGAACACGGTCGGGCGAGTCTTTCTCGCTTTGTGGTTCACCGCTTGTTTGCTTTCACCCAGCCATCGTCATCGCCGCCGCAAATTTCATCGGCCGAGGAGCTGTTGACCCGCGCTTCAAAATTTCGACTCGTGATGAAATCATCATTGGTGGTCAAGAAGCAATCCCGTTAGGAGCAAATACCAGAAGCCCCCTGAGTTTTGCTGGTCCGAGCAGTGTTATTTATCCGTAACAACATCGAAGCTAACAAAGCCATCGGTTCTTTTCAGAGCCATCAAATTTGTGGAAAAGAGTTAAAAGAGAAATATTTCCGACTTTATTTATAACTTCTAGTATTCCTAAATCAATTTCACGGCCTCATACAAAATTTCATTTGTCGTGAATCATAAATCAACCATTTGGGATTGTACTCGCGGACGCTGCTGCAGTGCCGTCGGGTGAGTGCTCAACATTTCAAAACGATTGCAAAATAGAGTGGCTTTTCCAACAGCGCCTTTTATGTTCCATATTTTATGGGAACACTTTGATTAGGAAAATTATCCCATGTAACAAAATTGCGACATATTTAGAATGCTTTTGAAAAGACATTCTCATTGAACAATTGTAATAATTTTGGCACCCATGGATCAGGAATTTTCATAATAAAGAAAACTATTAATTATCAATAGCTCGTATTGAATATTTAGGGAATGCCAATAATTCCAACAATTCATGTTCGACCAATTTCTCACGTATTAGTATTCTCCGCAATTTTCAAGTAATTCCAAGCAAAACACATTATTGGCACATACCCATTTCCCAGATTGGTCGATCAGAAAGCGAAGAGCACAAAAGGGAGGAGCATCATCTGCTATTCCAATGTTATAAAACATGCTGCCTTCGTTGGATTCAGTTTCATTCCATTTCCGCTTTCGAGCTGGTAAGAGCTCCTCCGAACTTGCTTAGCGAGAAGTACCTCGCTGCTAGGAGCCTGCTGAGCTGTTAATCCAGAATCTGGTTTGTGAAATCGCTCAAGATTTCAAGATTGAGCTACGTTTCCAGATTTCAACTAAATCCCTGTGTACGCTACTCTGTTGCTGTTGTGTACCCAATATTAAGCTTGTTTGTCGAATAAACAGAGAACTTATTCACATCTTCTTATTCTTCTTCTTCTTGGCATTAACGTCCTCACTGGGACAGAGCCTGCTTCTCAGCTTAGTGTTCTTATGACACTTCCACAGTTATTAACTGAGAGCTTTTGTTGCCAAAGTTTCCATTTTTGCATTCGTATATCGTGTGGCAGGTACGATTATACTCTATGCCCAGGGAAGTCAAGAAAATTTCCATTACGAAAAGATCCTGGACCGACCGGGAATCGAACCCAGACACCTTCAGCATGGCTTTGCTTTGTAGCCGCGGACTCTAACCACTCGGCTAAGGAAGGCCCCAACTTATTCGCATGCATTTGCAACTTTTTCGATTTTCCATACAAAATGACCAACTTTGGTAAGTTAGATCTCAGTTATTTATGGAAATATTTTCGAATGAAACATTCACAGAACATCAGATGTAACTCGAATTTTAACATATATTTTTGAAAATTTTTCCAATCACAAGTTTATAAGTAATAACGGTTTGACTAAACTGTAATTTTCGACGAAAAATTCAAAACTTTTTATCTTAAAATCTGATAGCCTTACACAAAAACTGTCTTCAGCAAACTTATTCATCTCGTCAAAATCTACAACTTTTCTGAAGATACCATGAAGCTGTTTAGTTATGTCAATCATAAAAAATCGTCAAAAAATCACTTAAGTCAAACCGTTACTGCTTTTCAACGTGTGATTGGAAAAATCACTCAAAAACATATGTTAAAATTTAAGTTATGTCTGATATTCTGTCTAATTTCATTCAAATCTGTCCATAAATAACTGAGATATAGTTTATCAAAGTTGGTCATTTTGCATGAAAAATCAAAAGAGTTTCAGTTTTTATTTCTCAGCGAAGAATCACACCATCAACGAAAATAGCGCGAAAGCAATAACCAATCGCGTGCGAGTAGCGAACGGAGTGACGAAACAACCAAGCGAGAACCCCACCACTCGCCATCGGTGAACGGAGCTCGAGCAAATAAAACCACTGGTTGTTCTGCTCCCAGCTCATTCACAAATCGATCGGCATAACGAACGGATCAAGCAGCGGAGCAGCAAAGAAGAGTGCGTGAAAGCCACAGCAGTGTGCGAGTAGCGAACGGAACCAGAGAGCGAAAGCAACAACTGAAAATCATTCAGTGGACGGATTAGTAGTCAGCGCCAACCGGCGACCTGTTGGAAAGTAACGCCAGCAAAATATACACCATCTGCCTCTCCTTACCATTCATATTCTTGTACTTGATGAATTCAATGAAATGGTTTGGTTTGGCGATGGAGCAAAGAGTTATTAAGGATGATTTTACTTAACAAAGAGTTGTTGGTAAATATTCCAATCAATAAGAGTTGTTTTGAAAAAGTTCACTTTTATCAGAAATTTCTGCTTTACCAAAGAGTTATTAATGAAATTCCTGCAGCAAAGGGTCGAGTTTCTCCCCACGTATATTTCCAGCCAGGACCAGTCATGGAGGACAATCCATCCCGAGCATCACGGCCCCCGCTTCCAAAATTCTCGAGTACGGAAATTGGAAAATTAATACATAATGCTCATCTTGTACATCCCTTGCCAAGACATCAATTTCATATAGCCTATTTTTCAGATTAACGCAATAGACTAACATGTAGAAAAATTTCAGATCAATAGTTGCTTATTACAATTGGTCAGGAAACAGTTTATTGAACAGTATTTAAAATCTGTCGCAATTTTAATACATTTTCCAATTTAATACTCGAGAATTTAGGAAGTGTTCCCCCATTATATGATAAATCAACGATGCTGTTAGAAATACCATACAATGCTGAGTAGCATGATGTTATTACGGTCCGACGGCGCTGCAGTGGTAAATTCTCAAATTCATGTAATTATGTGGGGTAAATTATGTGAACCAAATTGTAGTATACCGCGATATTTAGATCATTATAGATAAATCAGTGAATATCATCCAATAAACTAGCAGCGAGGTACTTCTCGCTGAGCAAGTTCAGAGGAGCTCTTACCAGCTCGAAAGCGGAATTAGAATGAAACTGAATCCGACGAAGGAAGCATGTTTTATAACCTCAGAATAGCAGATGATGCTCCTCCCTTTTGTGCTCTTCGCTGATCAACCAATCTGGGAAATGGGTATGTGCCAATAATGTGTTGGGCTTAGAATTACTTGAAAATTGCGGAGAATGCTAATGCGTGAGAAATTGGTCGAACATGAATTGCTGGAAGGGTTGACATTAACTAAATATTCAATACGAGATAATGATAATCAATAGTTTTCTTTATTATGACGGTAAATTTCTGATCCATGGGTGCCAGAATTATTATAATTGTTCAATGAGAATGTCTTTTCAAAAGCATTCTTAATATGTCGCAATTTTGTTACATGTGATAATTTTGCTAATCAAAGTGTTCCCACAAAATATGGAACATCAAAGACGCTGTTGGAAATGCCACTCTATTTTACAATTGTTGTGAAATGTTGAGCACTCACCCCGACGGCACTGCAGCAGCGCCCGCGAATACAGTCACAAATTGTTGAGTCATAAATTATTTATGACAAATGAAATTTTGTATGAAGCTGTGAAATTGATTTAGGAATATAAGCAGTCATGTATAAAGTCGGATATATTTCTCTTTTAACTCTTTTCCACTAATTTGATGGCCTTGAAAAGGGCCGATGGCTTTGTTAGCTTTGATGCTCTTACAGATAAATAACACTGCGGGATGTTATCAGTTGATTGCCATGGTCAAACGGGGAATCCTCAACTCAAATGTATAAATTTGAGCAAGTTATTTGCTTAAACGACGAACCGAAAGTTTCGTGACGTGGATGGCGCACAACAGTAACAGGTAGTGGATCACCGGGCTTAAGTCAAAATCTGATGATGGCGGCGATGACGATGGCTGGGTGAACGCAAACAAGCGGTGAACCACAAAGCGAGAATGACTTGCCCGACCATGTTCACAGTTCGACCGCAAAATCTCCTGTGGACTGCTTCCTCTTCTTCTTCTTGGCGGCGGCAGCGGTGATGACTTTGGCTTCGGACGGCATCTTCTCTCGCTCGCTCGACAGTTTGATTTGAGCGAAGCAAGACAAACGGGGAGGTCCCTCGCTATCGATGTCTGTGCCTGAGAAGCACGCCTGGTCAGAGCAAGACGATCTGTTGCCTGCTGAGATGCGATCGAAGCGGAGAATTGAAAGCAACAAAAGTCTGGATGACTATGACAAAAGTCTGGATCAGCAATTGGTATATGTTGGTTTGTCGCGGGTTACTTCACTGCAAGGACTATTTTTGACAAACTCTACCAATTCTTCCCAGTTCCATCACGCAGCAATTCCAAGGGTTGACTTGAGGAATGAGCTGCAGCGCTTAGGCAATCATCGATTAGTGACGCTTTGAGACGTGAAATACTGGATCATAGTGGCCCAACCTGCATATTGATGAGTATCAATGTACAGAGCCTAAATGCTGATGCAATGGATATTGCTACAGACCAAAGCACTGGACCGTTTCAATCGATTATCACGATCGAAGCACCCGAGCCATCAAACATCTAATCTACTGGAGGAGTTTGGCGAACTACAGCTGGAGCCAGAAACCGATCACCCAACCAAGCAACACAACGAAGCCACGACCAAACAAACAAATTCAATCATCTGGCATTATTCCTGGAACACCATACACTGGTTCTCGAAACCACAGAACGACAAATGGTTCTTTTCAGGACTACCAAAATGAGTCCAAAAAGAGTTATCTTCTGAAAACTTCATCCGATCAACAACAACAACAACACAAAACTAGTACACTTACAAATTCATACACATGACAAATCAAATTATTAATCATCGTAGTTCTACGTCAACCCCGCGGTAATGTAATAGACATTACCCACCCCAATTTTTTGACGATTTTTTATGATTGACATAACTAAACAGCTTCATGGTATCTTCAGAAAAGTTGTAGATTTTGACGAGATGAATAAGTTTGCTGAAGACAGTTTTTGTGTAAGGCTATCAGATTTTAAGATAAAAAGTTTTGAATTTTTCGTCGAAAATTACAGTTTAGTCAAACCGTTATTACTTATAAACTTGTGATTGGAAAAATTTTCAAAAATATATGTTAAAATTCGAGTTACATCTGATGTTCTGTGAATGTTTCATTCGAAAATATTTCCATAAATAACTGAGATCTAACTTACCAAAGTTGGTCATTTTGTATGGAAAATCGAAAAAGTTGCAAATGCATGCGAATAAGTTGGGGCCTTCCTTAGCCGAGTGGTTAGAGTCCGCGGCTACAAAGCAAAGCCATGCTGAAGGTGTCTGGGTTCGATTCCCGGTCGGTCCAGGATCTTTTCGTAATGGAAATTTTCTTGACTTCCCTGGGCATAGAGTATAATCGTACCTGCCACACGATATACGAATGCAAAAATGGAAACTTTGGCAACAAAAGCTCTCAGTTAATAACTGTGGAAGTGTCATAAGAACACTAAGCTGAGAAGCAGGCTCTGTCCCAGTGAGGACGTTAATGCCAAGAAGAAGAAGAATAAGAAGATGTGAATAAGTTCTCTGTTTATTCGACAAACAAGCTTAATATTGGGTACACAACAGCAACAGAGTAGCGTACACAGGGATTTAGTTGAAATCTGGAAACGTAGCTCAATCTTGAAATCTTGAGCGATTTCACAAACCAGATTCTGGATTAACAGCTCAGCAGGCTCCTAGCAGCGAGGTACTTCTCGCTAAGCAAGTTCGGAGGAGCTCTTACCAGCTCGAAAGCGGAAATGGAATGAAACTGAATCCAACGAAGGCAGCATGTTTTATAACATTGGAATAGCAGATGATGCTCCTCCCTTTTGTGCTCTTCGCTTTCTGATCGACCAATCTGGGAAATGGGTATGTGCCAATAATGTGTTTTGCTTGGAATTACTTGAAAATTGCGGAGAATACTAATACGTGAGAAATTGGTCGAACATGAATTGTTGGAATTATTGGCATTCCCTAAATATTCAATACGAGCTATTGATAATTAATAGTTTTCTTTATTATGAAAATTCCTGATCCATGGGTGCCAAAATTATTACAATTGTTCAATGAGAATGTCTTTTCAAAAGCATTCTAAATATGTCGCAATTTTGTTACATGGGATAATTTTCCTAATCAAAGTGTTCCCATAAAATATGGAACATAAAAGGCGCTGTTGGAAAAGCCACTCTATTTTGCAATCGTTTTGAAATGTTGAGCACTCACCCGACGGCACTGCAGCAGCGTCCGCGAGTACAATCCCAAATGGTTGATTTATGATTCACGACAAATGAAATTTTGTATGAGGCCGTGAAATTGATTTAGGAATACTAGAAGTTATAAATAAAGTCGGAAATATTTCTCTTTTAACTCTTTTCCACAAATTTGATGGCTCTGAAAAGAACCGATGGCTTTGTTAGCTTCGATGTTGTTACGGATAAATAACACTGCTCGGACCAGCAAAACTCAGGGGGCTTCTGGTATTTGCTCCTAACGGGATTGCTTCTTGACCACCAATGATGATTTCATCACGAGTCGAAATTTTGAAGCGCGGGTCAACAGCTCCTCGGCCGATGAAATTTGCGGCGGCGATGACGATGGCTGGGTGAAAGCAAACAAGCGGTGAACCACAAAGCGAGAAAGACTCGCCCGACCGTGTTCACAGTTCGACCGCAATTTCTCCTGTGGACTGCTTCTCTTCTTCTTCTAGGCGGCGGCAGCGGTGATGGCTTTAGCTTCGGACGGCATCTTCTCTCGCTCGCTCGACAGTTTGATTTGAGCGAAGCAAGACAAACGGGGGCGTCCTTCACTATCGATGTCTGTGCCTGAGAAGCACGCCCGGTCAGAACAAGCCGATCTGTCGCCTGCTGAGATGCGAGCCAATCGGAGAGTGAAAAGCAAATGACGTCAAATTTTCTCTAGTCACCCCTATTTATAGATTTGCTTGAAATCAACGTTCTCTTTTAAAACAGTTATTAAACTATTTGGACAGGTATGTGGGATTCAGTAAGTAAACGACATGAAGCTTTGATGTCTTGGCTTTCGATTGAGATGCTAATAAAGAAATTTCGTTAAGCCAGCGAAAAGTTATAAACGTTTAAAATATTTCATGCCAACGTAACGCTCTTGGTTTTGAAATTCCAATTTCACTCCTGTATAGAGAAGAGAGACGTACTTCTACGTCAAAATCACTTAAGTCAAACCGTTACTGCTTTTCAACGTGTGATTGGAAAAATCACTCAAAAACATATGTTAAAATTTAAGTTATGTCTGATATTCTGTCTAATTTCATTCAAATCTGTCCATAAATAACTGAGATATAGTTTATCAAAGTTGGTCATTTTGCATGAAAAATCAAAAGAGTTTCAGTTTTTATTTCTCAGCGAAGAATCACACCATCAACGAAAATAGCGCGAAAGCAATAACCAATCGCGTGCGAGTAGCGAACGGAGTGACGAAACAACCAAGCGAGAACCCCACCACTCGCCATCGGTGAACGGAGCTCGAGCAAATAAAACCACTGGTTGTTCTGCTCCCAGCTCATTCACAAATCGATCGGCATAACGAACGGATCAAGCAGCGGAGCAGCAAAGAAGAGTGCGTGAAAGCCACAGCAGTGTGCGAGTAGCGAACGGAACCAGAGAGCGAAAGCAACAACTGAAAATCATTCAGTGGACGGATTAGTAGTCAGCGCCAACCGGCGACCTGTTGGAAAGTAACGCCAGCAAAATATACACCATCTGCCTCTCCTTACCATTCATATTCTTGTACTTGATGAATTCAATGAAATGGTTTGGTTTGGCGATGGAGCAAAGAGTTATTAAGGATGATTTTACTTAACAAAGAGTTGTTGGTAAATATTCCAATCAATAAGAGTTGTTTTGAAAAAGTTCACTTTTATCAGAAATTTCTGCTTTACCAAAGAGTTATTAATGAAATTCCTGCAGCAAAGGGTCGAGTTTCTCCCCACGTATATTTCCAGCCAGGACCAGTCATGGAGGACAATCCATCCCGAGCATCACGGCCCCCGCTTCCAAAATTCTCGAGTACGGAAATTGGAAAATTAATACATAATGCTCATCTTGTACATCCCTTGCCAAGACATCAATTTCATATAGCCTATTTTTCAGATTAACGCAATAGACTAACATGTAGAAAAATTTCAGATCAATAGTTGCTTATTACAATTGGTCAGGAAACAGTTTATTGAACAGTATTTAAAATCTGTCGCAATTTTAATACATTTTCCAATTTAATACTCGAGAATTTAGGAAGTGTTCCCCCATTATATGATAAATCAACGATGCTGTTAGAAATACCATACAATGCTGAGTAGCATGATGTTATTACGGTCCGACGGCGCTGCAGTGGTAAATTCTCAAATTCATGTAATTATGTGGGGTAAATTATGTGAACCAAATTGTAGTATACCGCGATATTTAGATCATTATAGATAAATCAGTGAATATCATCCAATAAACTAGCAGCGAGGTACTTCTCGCTGAGCAAGTTCAGAGGAGCTCTTACCAGCTCGAAAGCGGAATTAGAATGAAACTGAATCCGACGAAGGAAGCATGTTTTATAACCTCAGAATAGCAGATGATGCTCCTCCCTTTTGTGCTCTTCGCTGATCAACCAATCTGGGAAATGGGTATGTGCCAATAATGTGTTGGGCTTAGAATTACTTGAAAATTGCGGAGAATGCTAATGCGTGAGAAATTGGTCGAACATGAATTGCTGGAAGGGTTGACATTAACTAAATATTCAATACGAGATAATGATAATCAATAGTTTTCTTTATTATGACGGTAAATTTCTGATCCATGGGTGCCAGAATTATTATAATTGTTCAATGAGAATGTCTTTTCAAAAGCATTCTTAATATGTCGCAATTTTGTTACATGTGATAATTTTGCTAATCAAAGTGTTCCCACAAAATATGGAACATCAAAGACGCTGTTGGAAATGCCACTCTATTTTACAATTGTTGTGAAATGTTGAGCACTCACCCCGACGGCACTGCAGCAGCGCCCGCGAATACAGTCACAAATTGTTGAGTCATAAATTATTTATGACAAATGAAATTTTGTATGAAGCTGTGAAATTGATTTAGGAATATAAGCAGTCATGTATAAAGTCGGATATATTTCTCTTTTAACTCTTTTCCACTAATTTGATGGCCTTGAAAAGGGCCGATGGCTTTGTTAGCTTTGATGCTCTTACAGATAAATAACACTGCGGGATGTTATCAGTTGATTGCCATGGTCAAACGGGGAATCCTCAACTCAAATGTATAAATTTGAGCAAGTTATTTGCTTAAACGACGAACCGAAAGTTTCGTGACGTGGATGGCGCACAACAGTAACAGGTAGTGGATCACCGGGCTTAAGTCAAAATCTGATGATGGCGGCGATGACGATGGCTGGGTGAACGCAAACAAGCGGTGAACCACAAAGCGAGAATGACTTGCCCGACCATGTTCACAGTTCGACCGCAAAATCTCCTGTGGACTGCTTCCTCTTCTTCTTCTTGGCGGCGGCAGCGGTGATGACTTTGGCTTCGGACGGCATCTTCTCTCGCTCGCTCGACAGTTTGATTTGAGCGAAGCAAGACAAACGGGGAGGTCCCTCGCTATCGATGTCTGTGCCTGAGAAGCACGCCTGGTCAGAGCAAGACGATCTGTTGCCTGCTGAGATGCGATCGAAGCGGAGAATTGAAAGCAACAAAAGTCTGGATGACTATGACAAAAGTCTGGATCAGCAATTGGTATATGTTGGTTTGTCGCGGGTTACTTCACTGCAAGGACTATTTTTGACAAACTCTACCAATTCTTCCCAGTTCCATCACGCAGCAATTCCAAGGGTTGACTTGAGGAATGAGCTGCAGCGCTTAGGCAATCATCGATTAGTGACGCTTTGAGACGTGAAATACTGGATCATAGTGGCCCAACCTGCATATTGATGAGTATCAATGTACAGAGCCTAAATGCTGATGCAATGGATATTGCTACAGACCAAAGCACTGGACCGTTTCAATCGATTATCACGATCGAAGCACCCGAGCCATCAAACATCTAATCTACTGGAGGAGTTTGGCGAACTACAGCTGGAGCCAGAAACCGATCACCCAACCAAGCAACACAACGAAGCCACGACCAAACAAACAAATTCAATCATCTGGCATTATTCCTGGAACACCATACACTGGTTCTCGAAACCACAGAACGACAAATGGTTCTTTTCAGGACTACCAAAATGAGTCCAAAAAGAGTTATCTTCTGAAAACTTCATCCGATCAACAACAACAACAACACAAAACTAGTACACTTACAAATTCATACACATGACAAATCAAATTATTAATCATCGTAGTTCTACGTCAACCCCGCGGTAATGTAATAGACATTACCCACCCCAATTTTTTTTGCGTTTCGCAAAATCTGTTTGAAAAAGTCCTCCAGTAATTTTACCGAAAATGTAGGATTTACGTTGTGGACAATTGTAAAGAACACATCCAATATATTTTTGCAATCTTTCATTGCAAATTTTGGAAGATTCGATTTGCTTCCTCCACTCCAGGAGCAATTAATCAGAACTTGTCGTTCGAACAAGCAATCCACGAGTAAGTAAGACATGTTTTGACCGTTACAAGTGTCTCCGTTCGGGCCAATGATTTTCCGCATGTAATTTATCTGCAATAAAGTTCAAGTGAACATGCACCGTGTCCAACTTGAGTACAAGTTCTTCGTGTGCAAGTTTATTTCGAACTTGAACACTAGCTTGAACACAGGTACAAGATGAACGCAAACATCATGGACCTGTATTGTACACAAGAGCGTGGCTCAAGTTTGTACACAGGTTTGAACATTGAGTTTGTACACGGTTCATTTGTACTTTTGTACACACGGTGTACGAACATTGTCGATGACGCGGTTCGTTCGGAAACGTTATCAAAAGCGATCGGGTGTGAACCAACAGCAGTGATGCGACATCGCACTCTAGATCAAATTCACTGCAGAATGTGTGATCACGTGGTCATTATCCATGCTATTAATGTTTTTCAGTGACCAACACATAGTTTCAATCTATCTGCAACACTGTCGAAAATATCGTAATGATAAATTGCCATTTTATCTGCTTAATTTAAAGCTAAACTTCAGTTTCGACAGTTCATGTCATCGCGAACAGACGCGTTTATACTATCGCTCCCGCGTATCTAACTTCGCTGCGACCGTTGCAGCTAACAGTTTACTCTCCCAATTTAACTACGCCGCCGAATTTGGCAGGCTCAGGAGTGCATTGCCATCCACCAAAGAAAGCCGACCAATAAGTGGCCAAAAGTGCGAGATTTAGTGCCTAAGTATCTCCGGTCTGTGATCAACATCCATCATACAGCGTTGTTGATAGCATCGAACAAAAGAAGTTATTTGCCTTTGTTCTTGCTCAGACGAACAACCGCCTAGTGAGTGGCATCTCGTGCTGTGCGGTTTGTTTCCATCGTGTCTGTAGAAAATATCTCCACAGTGGTTAATTAAAACTAAAGCGTTCTGTTGGTCCCCCGACATGCCGTCGGGGCTAGACCCCTTTCCCCTAGGGGACACGGGTCCGTCCAACTGTCGTGATGGGGAATTTGCAGGCCCTCTGTTTCCTGAATGGGGAGACCCTCAAGGCCATCACGGTCAATTGGTGATGATGAGAATGCAAGCTGTCTCGGGGAATCTTCCTCAAGCTCCTTTCCTCCTTCGAAAATCTGTGGAAAGTTATCTGGGAGTGAAGATAGACGGAGCCTACCCGGAAAAAGGAGGAAGCACGTACGTGCTGAAAATACGGAACAAAAATCACGTTGAGAAGCTGAAGAAAATGTCAACACTAGCTGATGGCTTTCCGATTACGATTGTGGAACATCCGGTGCTAAACGTTTCGAAATGCGTTATCAGCTGCAGTGACACTTGTGCCTACTCTGATGAGGAGCTGGTTGAAGAGCTGAAAGACCAAGGTGTTAAAGAAGTGCGGAGAATTACAAGGCGCGACGGAGGACAACGAATCCACACCCCAACCATCATACTGACAATCCAAGGCACCGTCATCCCCGAGGACATCTATATTGGATGGATCCGATGCCGTACCCGTCCGTTCTATCCCACACCAATGTTGTGTTATTGCTGTTGGGATTTCGGACACACGCGAGCCCGTTGTCAGCATCAGAACAACCCTACATGCGGTAATTGCTCTGGCAAGCATAAGAACGATTTTGAAAATCCCTGCATCCTCGCCCCGTTCTGCAAACGGTGTAATACCGACAACCACCCTCTCTCAAGCCGCAAGTGTCCCATCTACGTTAAAGAGAATGAGATCCAGCACCTACGGGTTAACTTAGGTGTCTCCTATCCAGCAGCAAAACGGCAATATGACCTAAGATACGGACCCAAATCAATGGCATCTACCGTAGCAGCTAGCAACGATCGGCGTTTTACTGAGCTCTCGGCGAAACTCGATAACGTCCTGAAGGAAGTTAAAAGCAAGGATGATAAGATCGAGGCTCTACTCTCCGAAATTAAAGCCAAAGACGCCCGCATCGAGCGGCTCGAAGCCACGTTGAAGCTCACACCGCAGGAACGGTTGAACACAGTAAAGGAACACGGCACTATCAAGGACCTTGTTGACAAGATCCACTCTTTGGAGTCGGAGTTAACAAGGAAGGACAAAGAAATCGCTATGATCCGTGAAATTTATGTCCCCAAAAAAGCTGGTAACATTGGAAACAAAACTACCAAGTCCGACGCATCAAACGGGCTTGATACCGGACACGATGACACCAATTCTCCAAGCACCAATCAGCCCGAATCGCACGTCAAGAAAACAGGCACGAAGAAGAAAGCCACCAAAACCGACAGTTATGAACGGCTAAACAAGCGTACCAAAAACCGTCTTTCGCCAAATACGACTCCAGAATGTATACTCGCCTCACCTGCTGACATCGAAATTTCTTCAAGTGACGAACCAATGATGAATGCATCTGGGTACATATCCGACACCTAAACATCAGATCGCCTATCTAGTCCCTTCCTAGACCTACATCTCTGCTTGCAGTAAACAGCAAAACTAGCATTGCAGTCTTCCCTCGAAAAACTTTTATTGAAACTGATTTGAAAAGGGAGCGGACTAGCCCTGTAACAGCAATTCCCAACAATCACACCCCATCAATCCAACAACTAATTCTACCTACAACCCCCAACGACCTGGCAATTTGTACTGCGCAACACACCTACCCGGCGGAGCTACCGAGCAGTCGAGGCACCGCCAGTGCGGACGTTTATGCCACACCGGAACTGACGGACAACCCTCGACACTCCGTGGCGGCCGGAAGAGGGACGGACAAGGGAGGTAACTCCTATCCCCCTGAGGACAACGAGGGAGTCAAGGCACAACCAATACAGTCCGTGCCACAAGAATCTTCGCTGGATATGTATTCTGCACGACAGTCCTGCATCAGTGAAGCTCTATCGACGACCGGAAACCGAACACAACCTCGATTCGGTCCTGAAAATTTCCGCTGGCCGACGCTGCCACAAAGTACAAGGTCCAACGCAGCGTTATATGACGCATACCAACTGACACATAGAGGGACGGCTGCTCCAAAAGCAAGCTCTTCTGATCACCCTATCTGGGATGTAGAACATGCTTCTCAAACGGAATATATTGACGATACTTCTAGTCCGTCAAACCGACGTGAGGTCCCAGAAACAGTACATTCCACCAGATCACCCAACCCGAACACCAGGTCATCGTCAGAACAACCTGGCTTTCCGTACCCACAAAGGAGACCATCTTTTCCTTCTGTCAACAGTTTATTTGCAATCCAGTGGAACATGAATGGCTACATCAATAATTTACCGGATCTAGAGCTTCTCGTTAGAGAACAGCAACCAGTCATACTGGCCATTCAAGAGACGCACCGGATCAACACCAACCGGTTGAATCAGTCCTTACAAAGACGGTATAGTTGGATCGTCAAATGTAATGCGAATATTTACCATTCGGCTGCTATTGGAGTTCTATCAAGTATTCCTTTCTCCCCGCTTCAAATCAACACGGACCTACCCATTGTGGGAGTTAAACTCGAATATCCATTCCCTTTGTCCGTGATATCGGGATACCTGCCCAATGGACACCTCCCGGATCTCAAACTTGGCCTTTATAACGCTCTACAAGGCCTAAGAGGTCCAATACTAGTTATGTGGGACGTTAACGGTCATCACCCGGAATGGGGTAGTATTTCACCAAACGATAGAGGCTCACTCATTATGGAAGTAGCAGAAAAGCTTGACCTAGTTGTTCTCAATGATGGAGCCACTACCTTCACCAGAGGCCAACGGAGTTCTGCAATTGATGTCAGTTTGTGTAGTCCAAGTATAGTCAACCGATTCCTCTGGACTGCTAAAGAAGACCCTATGGGTAGTGATCACCATCCAATACTCATCCACACCAACCAACAACCCCAAGCTATTTCCCGTCGCCCGCGCTGGAAGTATGATCAAGCAGACTGGTCTCAATTTCAAGGTCTGATTGACGAACACGTTTCCGACACACCTCCGAATAATATCGAAGAGTTTCTCAATGCATTGCACCAATCGGCTTTAACAACTATTCCTCGCACTTCTCCAAATCCAGGTCGAAAATCGTTGCCATGGTGGTCTCCGGACATTAAAAAAATCATCAAAGCGAGAAGAAAAGCCCTCCGTGCTGCTAAGCGTTTGCCTAATGACCATCCAGAAAAATCCCAACTAATGGAAATCTACCGTTCCAAACGCAATGAATGCCGCCAGTGTATTCGAGAGGCAAAACAGCAAACATGGCAGGACTTCTTAGAAGGGATCAATGCTAACCAGACTGCTTCCGAATTATGGAATCGAGTCAACGCCTTAAATGGCAAACGAAGAGCCACTGGAATGACACTTCGGTTACCAGGGGGGCTCACCAGAGATCCCCTCTTGATAGCCAACGCTCTAGCTGACCACTTTGGTTCTCTATCCTCGTTGGACCGATATGATACAAATTTCATCCGGAAGAACCAAGCAACTGTCGACAGCATAAACAACCTAGTTATCCCAGAAGATAAAACTCCCCTCCGCATTAACTCTCAGTTCCGCATGGAAGAATTAAACTTTGCCCTACGCCATTGCAAGAGCAAGTCAGCTGGTCCGGACGATATAGGGTATCCAATGTTCCAGCACCTCTCTACCGTTTCAAAGGGAACTCTCCTCAATCTCCTGAATAAAACTTGGATCGAGAATACTCTACCGAAGTCCTGGACTCACAGCCTAGTGGTGCCAATCCCTAAACAAGGAAAAGCCGCTACTTCCCCTGGCGACTTTAGACCAATCTCGCTAACATGTTGCGCCAGTAAAATACTTGAACGGATGGTAAATCGCCGGTTAGTCCGTTTTTTGGAAGACAATCAATTTCTCGATCATCGGCAACACGCTTTCCGTCCTGGGCACGGAGCAGGGACATATTTTACAGGGCTAGGAGACGTCCTGCAGGATGCGGTGAGCCAAGGCTTACATGCTGACATCGCCTCTCTGGATCTCGCTAAGGCCTATAATCGCGCTTGGACACCGCACGCTATCCGTCGGCTAACAGAGTGGGGCCTGCGCGGACACATTCTTCACTTTTTGAAGAACTTCCTGAAAGGCCGAACTTTTCAAGTTATTATCGGCAACAATCACTCCACAACCCGTACTGAAGAAACAGGGGTTCCGCAAGGATCCGTGATAGCGGTTACTATCTTCCTTGTACTGATGAACAACGTTTTCCAAGCATTGCCGAAAGAAATTTACATTTTCGTTTACGCGGACGATATAGTCTTGGTCGTAATCGGCCGCACCCTCAAATTCATCAGACGAAAATTACAGGCAGCAATCTCTGCGGTAGCTAAATGGGCGGCTAACTCCGGTTTCGACCTCTCGGCGGAGAAAAGCGCTATTTCTCATGTATGCTGTTTTCGTCATCGTGTCTTACAAACTCCCGTTACGGCAAACGGATCTCAGATTCCCTTCAAGAAAACGTTAGTGATACTTGGAGTGCATCTTGACCGTGAACTACGGTTCGACGTCCACTTAAATGAGATTAAGAAGAACTGCAAAACCCGAATCAACCTTCTCCGCACCTTATCTAAACCGCACAAAAGTAGTAATAGAGAAATCCTTGTCAGAATAGCGAAGTCCATCATCAACAGCCGACTATTCTACGGCATTGAACTCTTCTGTCTGGCAGGTGATTCTCTTATGACCCGCCTTGCCCCTACATATAACCAATCAATTCGAATAATCGCTGGACTACTACCCTCCACTCCTGCTGATGCTGCCTGCGTGGAACTTGGAGTTCTTCCATTCCGATATCAAGCCTCGGAAACCTTGTGCTGCAGAACAATCGCTTATTTAGAAAAGACAACCGGAGATCACGAGGTCTTCCTCCTCAGAGAGGGGAACAGAGCTCTAGACAGCCTGGCCCATCAGGAACTCCCCCCGGTTGAACAGGTCCACTGGGTCGGAGCCAGAAGGTGGGATGCTCCAGATTTCCACGTAGACACCTCGATCTCGAAACGATTCCGAGCAGGGGATAACTCTCCTGCTATGCGTTCTCACGTCACAGAGCTGCTAGCTAGCAAGTACCGCAACTACCATCACCGGTTCACCGATGGTTCCAAGTCCTTTGACAGAACCGGCTTCGGCGTTACCGACGTTGAAAAAAGCTATTTCTATCGATTACCTGATCAATGCTCCGTTTTCTCGGCCGAGGCTGCTGCAATCCTTTTGGCCTCTACAACTCCTGCTCCCAAACCCGTCTGTGTTATCTCCGACTCTGCTAGCGTTCTCGCTACCCTCAATTCATCATCAACCCGTCACCCATGGATCCAAGCTGTCCAGAAGAATTCACCCTCTCACACTGTCTTCCTTTGGGTACCTGGTCATTGCGGGATTCAAGGCAACGTGGAGGCTGACCATCTTGCATCGAAAGGTCGATCCGGTCGTATGTTTACCCGTTTTACGCCTGGAAAAGACCTGAAAAACTGGGCTAAATCTCAAATCCGCTCGTCTTGGACCATAGAATGGGTAAATTCAAGAGATAAGTTTATCAGAAAAATCAAAGGAGAAACAAAACGCTGGAATGATACAAACGATCGTCGTGACCAACTAGTGTTATCTCGTCTGCGTGTCGGACACACCAACGCTACTCACAATATGGGCAATGAGCGGCCTTTTCGCAAAAAGTGCGATGTCTGCAATACCACGATGACCGTCGAACATCTGTTAATCAACTGCCCTTGTTTTCAAGCACTTCGGGATCGCTACAATATCCCCGATAGTATCAGAGATGCGCTTGCGAATGAAGCTCTTAATGAAGCAGCAATAATAGCTTTCTTCAAAGATGCGGGACTTTACAACAAAATTTGAGACGCTAAAGATGTAATCTTAAAACCACTAAACGATACACGACAACGCTGACACCAACTTACTAGCGATATGGATTACCGAAGGACTTTGACGCCTAGAAACGATACCTGATGACGACTATGCTGACCATAAATGGCTATCGATTTGGTTTACTATATGGATTTCAACGCTTACAATAGAATAGCTTACAATTTTAAAATGTATATATAAAATTCGAATGACAGGGGGGCCTCTCAACGCGAAGCCCTCTTACACAATGATGGAGACGAACCAGCCACAGGCTGAAAGTCTCGATAATAAAGATAATAATAATAAAGCTAAACTTAACCCATCAGTGATATTCATAGTCTATCGCCATCAATGCACTGGTGATGGAGTAGACAGCATGATGTTGATGTGATATGGAATGATCCGATTTATATCGCAGTCGGCCTGTACAAATCAGCAAATTTTAAGCATTGATAGTGACAACGAGCAACTCTGCCACTAAATTAATATATTAAATCCCGGAAGATTTCTTTTTGTTCAAAAATAAAAATGTTTTGTGATTTTTATTGTCCTGAATTTCAGTGGAAAAAAGTATACAAATTTCTCCTTGAATTGATTTAGTCTGAAAATCTGTCAGAACTTTCTGAATTCCATCAGCAATTTTTTGAGCGGTGTAAAAACGGCAATCATCATTATATCATGCTTATTTAAGCGTAACACCAACTGGTGAACATTGCACATGCGTTTGTACTCAGGATTTGTACACGGGTTCGTACTCGCGTTTCGTACTCGGGTTTGTACATGGGTACAAACCTGTGCGCAAACTTGTACATTGCGCTCGTGTTCAAGTTCGTGTACAAGTTTCCTTGTACAGCATAAGCATTGGATGCAATGTTCAAATGAGTGCAAAAACATACGTTCGCGTTGGGTTCATGTCACACCGTGAAGACTGTTAAGGGGATATATAAATACGTCACAAAATGTCTGTGATTATACGGTTGGACCTGTTTCCCCACATATCTCTCTCTCTCTCTATAGCGTGATGTGGACGCCCCTTTAATCGAATCTTGCTAATATACTTACAAGTTTGTTCTGATTGGATTCATCAGCCAAATCCGTTTCCAGTTGCCTGATTTCTTCTACAGTTGCTACCGGCGAAAATTTGAATTTCGGATCCATTTCCGTATTTTCGTGTCGGACACGCAGGGCTGCTTGCATCTTCAGATCAAAGTCGCTTTTTATTGCCGCAACAGATTTGGCGAGAGATGCCTCAATTTTACTTGTAATGGCATGGATAATACAATCACTCGCCTTCTCGATTTTCTCTGAGATCACTTGGATGATATTGTTTTCCAAGTTTCCGATCGGTAGCTGTAAGCAAAAAATAAAAATTGATTAGCAAACTGAAACAAGAGCAGTTCCGTAAAATGGTTTCATTCGTCGTATTTTTTTAAATTTAAGTTAATGCGTTAACAAACAGCCGTATCACCTACCACACATTCATTTCAAATCCATTGCCTAGCGTTAGTTTGAAACTTCAAATAAGTGGTTAATATAAATTTAGTTAGTATTACATCTGTTTATCTGTGGTAAATGATTATTTATAGTAAAAAACTATAATTTAACACAGACACAAAGACATAACAATCGGATTTATTTCATCGCACAGCATTGGCCGTTCATGTTTTCGGTACAATGTTTAAAATTGATTATTGTTCGAACTGTTACGTCTGTTTGTTTGTGCTATTAATATTATGGAACTTCTCATGAATGACGTATCTAAATATGAAAAACGATCTTTCTTTATTTTTTTGACGATTTTTTATTCCCAAATCCGTTTCTAAATGTTGGTATAGGGGAAATGTACCAATTTTCGACCCATTCATACAATTTTGGCCTACTTTGTATGAAAATCCGAAAATTGGCACAGAATTCTTGTAGGTCGAAAATTAGTGTTCAATAAGGGCTCTAGGTAGGTATTGCATTCTATATCCTAGCGCTAGTCGTATTCTACTTTGGCTGTAACACTATATTGCAGTGGTACTTCCAATTGACTATTGATGCTGAATCTATTAGTGAAACATATATCCTAAAATAATGCCCTGAATTGTGCATTTTTCGCATAACTTATGATCTGTAATCTGAACATATCTTTTTCTTTATCTGATAAACATTATTTTCTTGCTGTTTGACTTTGAGAAGCTGATCCAGCTTACAGTTTCTCAATCATATGATTACGAAATTAGTGATTTTATTGACCATTTTACTGGTAAAGGGACTTTATTGACTTCTAAAAGACCGAAAGAAGTGACCCAATTACTAAAAGTGTTATTGAATAATTATGTCATATTTTTCAATGATGAAGCATAATAAGTTACATGAAATTTGCTAGTCAAGCTATTTAAAACAATTATTGTGCTTGAAAAAGTTGTTTTTTTTTTTGCACCTATATAGGTGCATCAGTTACCATAGTGGAGGTTCCCATAGGGTTTGCGCCACCCGGATAAAAACGTATCATTCAGTGAATGGAATAAACCATTAATGTACAATATAACGTATTGGATACAATACAGCGTATTGTAATTGAATGTCGAAGCAATATTATTCATGTTTGGATAAACAATTCAAAAACAATATAATATGTTGTAACAGAACATTGTATTGTTTTTAATTGGTTTTATACCTTACAATTTTGGTCAAATTCCTATTTTCGCGTAAAACAACTGTTGCTTTTTTCTATGTAGCTTTGCTGAAAGAAATAAACAAAACAAGTTCAAAAAGCAAGAAATGTTGGGTGGAAAATATTCAAAAAGTCAAAATAAGTAGTTTTTTAGAACCCGCATAATTCTGAACCGTACGCTTACTGTTTGCAAAACTGTTTACAACCATCTGCGACAATATTTGGATGTTTTCGTATAACAGAAAAAATAACAATAAACTCACCCTTTCACGAACGGTTTTAACAGTTTGGTGAATTGTGATTGGGCAAACTACAATATGGGAAATAGGCGGTTAAGTTATGTAACCACTCAAAAACGCCGATTTTCCCGAACAAAATTTTACGTTCACAGTTTGTGTAATTGTCGATTTACTGTCCATTTTTGGTCCAATCCACTGTAAAGCAAACAGTTTCGATACAGGTTAACTATAAATTTGAAAGAAAGCAAAGAACGTATGTGTAATTGTTGATTTACGGTAATTTGAAGTATTTCAACCCTTTGTTTCACTGTTCTGTTATAATTTTACCATTATGGAAGCAGTCATAAATTATCTAAATAAGAAATAATGAAACAAATAAAGACGCGTGGAAGAAACTTACTTCAATTAGATCGACTACAGATCCAATTTTTAGTAAATTTACATCACACACACTTGTTTCATTTGTTCTTGTATAAATAAAAAAGGTTTTTTTTCGATCCTTTCTTGACCCATAACGTAGTTGGAAGAAAACAATTAACTTTTAAAATTATGTTACAATTTTTATTTAGCACATTTTCATTAAACAATTATACAAACCAATATTTGATGATTTTTCACAGCATTCTATAAAATCCACAAGACTTGTTCATATTGCCACTTCTTCCCCTAATGGAACTTAGTAAAATCGATACAAATTTATGTAAAAAGTATTTTTAAATCATACACATCGTCTGGAGAAGCACATTACTTCCGTTATCTGATGTTTTAGATATGCTTCTCATGAACGTGTAATTCGTACCGAACACTTTTTATTTTCTTCCGGCGGCATGATTCCAGTTCCAAACACTCGATTCTTCAGTTCACTTCCCGTTGCAGGTAGCATAACCCGTTTCATCATCTTGCATCTTGTCACTATCGGCCACAATGCGGAACGGATCTTAACGGAAGCAACGAGAGTTTTCTTCGCTAGTTTCAAAACCAAAATTATTTTTCACTCACCCTGAATTGTTGAAATCTGGATTTGAAAAACAAACAAACGCGACGGTTTGCAGCAATACGATGAAAATTTGCATGTACGGATCGGTTACAAATACCAACATGCAAAACAATTTGCCAAACTGTTGAATTTACGTATCATATGGTATAATCGGAATCGGCACAGTGCATCTGTATACTGATGCGCGCTCGCAAATACATTGGACATAATAATGCCAGTTACACGCATTGCCAAACTTAGCTTAGCTTAGCTTAGCTTAGACTGACTACACATATCAATGGTTGCTATTCCGTGATTGACCGAAGTCAGTGAAAATGCACAAAGAATCAACTAGAAGTTTGACTGGGATTGGCCATAATCTTCTTCAGTGTGCATAATTCAGTGCCTCTATTTATACAGGGTCAATAACGGCGCCGGCCACGTCCTTGCAGTCAGGTGGGATTGAGGGAAGGAATGTTAGTGTGTAACCTTTGCTATTTGGAGACCGTGTTTGCCTCTGCATCTCCACAAAGGTTACTGGGAGGGATGTTTGTTAATGGGGAGGATCGTTGGGTCACAGGATTCACTTTGATAAGCAATTAGACCATGATAAATAATTATTTGTGAGATATAAACATGATTATGCCGACACTTGGGGTGACGAACCATTCAAAGTTTGTTGAACAAATACCTAAATGAAACATTCCTAACACTCCTATTCTTATGCCGACACTTACAGTGACGAACCATCCAAAGTTTGTTGAATAAAGTGAACCTTTCGGAAGTCTACACTTGTAGTGTCCAACCATTCAAAGTTTTTTTTATTACAAAAATAAAGGTAAAAAGAAAGGGGTGTTTTGCATAGCATAGCATAGCATAGCATAAACTGACTGTACATGTCAATGGTTGCTACTCCGTGATTGATCGGAACTGGTAAGAATTGCACTACGATCCAAATGAATAAGGGATGGGAGTTTCCGCTTACTCTCGAAGTGCAATTTTAGCAGATCTAATATTATTGATCAATAACGGCGCCGGCCAAGTCCTTACAGTCAGTTGGGATGGGGAAGGAATGTTAGGGTGTAATGATTGTTGCTTCTAGAGACCGAGAATACCTCTGCATCTCCACAATCACCACGGGAAGGGTGTTTATTAGTGAGGAAGGAAAAGATCTGGGAGTCACCTCTGGTCGGTGATGCGATCCATGGACAAGGGGGAAATATACGACTTGTATTTAAAGCTAGTTTTGTATTTTTGTCTCGAGAAGTTTTTGGAAAAATTACGTCAACATCTATAATGTCGAACAATTCAAAAGACGTTTTTATTAATGACGAAAACTGAAAATTACATGTATATATTTTAACTTATATGAAACAGGAATAATGCCGACACTTGTAGTGACGAACCATACATAGTTTGTTTGAAAATTACATATGAGTATTACTGTGCATTTTGTCTCGATATGGTAGAAGTTTTAGAAAATACGTCAACATTCACAATGTCGAACAATTCAAAGGATAATTTTTAATAATGTCAAAAAGAGAAAAATATATGTATATTCAAATTGTATAAGAAAAAAGCATAATGCCGACACCTATAGTGACAAACCATACAAAGTTTGTTTTAATATTACATAAAAGTTACGCTTTCAAGAAAATATGTGTTATCATAAGCATGAAACGAACTCACCAGTTGGCCATCCATTCTCGACTGAACACAAAACTGACACTGACAGCAAAACTTCTTGGCGTCCCGAAAATAAACCGTCTTGCTTGGGCCTTCCCAAATACGTACCCAGCAAGACGCTCCAAAACAAAGGGAAAAAAAAAAATCTCCGGCGACGAAAACACGCGCGAAACCGTCAACAAACTCTATCGGACGACGCAAAACCGAACCGTCCTGCTTGGGCTTCTCGAAGCACTACCCAGCAAGACGCTCCAAAACAGGGGGAAAAAATTCTCCGGCAACGAAAACGCGCGAATCCGTCAGCTAAATCAATCGGACGACGCAAAACCGAACTGTCCTGCTTGGGCTTCACAAAGCACTACCCAGCAAGACGCTCCAAAACAGGGGGAAAAAAATTCTCCGGCAACGAAAACGCGCGAATCCGTCAGCTAAATCAATCGGACGACGCAAAACCGAACTGTCCTGCTTGGGCTTCACAAAGCACTACCCAGCAAGACGCTCCAAAACAGGGGGAAAAAAATTCTCCGGCAACGAAAACGCGCGAATCCGTCAGCTAAATCAATCGGACGACGCAAAACCGAACTGTCCTGCTTGGGCTTCACAAAGCACTACCCAGCAAGACGCTCCAAAACAGGGGGAAAAAAATTCTCCGGCAACGAAAACGCGCGAATCCGTCAGCTAAATCAATCGGACGACGCAAAACCGAACTGTCCTGCTTGGGCTTCACAAAGCACTACCCAGCAAGACGCTCCAAAACAGGGGGAAAAAAATTCTCCGGCAACGAAAACGCGCGAATCCGTCAGCTAAATCAATCGGACGACGCAAAACCGAACTGTCCTGCTTGGGCTTCACAAAGCACTCTCCAGTTACACGCATTGCCAAACTGTTGAAAAAAGGTTAAATGTAGTGAAATATCCCTGTGTTAGTTTGAAGCGGAAAAATAATCACACACAATTTGGCAAAATGTGATGTTACAATTTCACTGTATTTCATGAGCATTCATCCCCAAATTGTTCAACACTATTTGGACACTGAAACAAATTGTTACTGTTCGGTATGAAGTACGAAAATCATTTCATACAGTAATAAGCTCTTAGTTCCATATTGTTCAACATAAAAGTAATTATTTGTGGTACACTAACCTTTACCAATAAAATAAACATTCTGTTTGGAATGTAAAGCAAACTATATTTTTCTATGCGGGAAGTCACTTGACATTAGCTGACATGCAACCATGATACAGTTTGTTGAATTGTTTTTGTATTGTACAACAATACACGAATTGCTTATCAAGACAATACATGAACAATATATCATATTGTGTTTTCAAAATATTTGTATGAGAAAATATCTATATTTGTATTGTTACGATACTTAACCACCCATACATTATATTGCAAAAATCTCATATACCATACAGTGAACTGTTGAAAACAATATATTGTACTGTAATTGTATTGTCATTTTACAAAATACTGTATTGTATTTCCAATATATTGAATGGTACTGTTTCAATACGTTATATTGTTTTTGTATTGTATTTTTTATCCGGGCATTAAAGGAACCATGATTAAAACATACCTCCACTGTTCCTATTATTGGTGCAGAAGTTTTGGAGCGTAATTTTAAATGAATCGTATGTTTCATATATTGAAATTATAGAAGGATTGGAAATCTCTTGACTGATACGTTAAAATAACATTTTATGATTTTATCATAATATTTTAACTATGTTCCCTTCGGTGTACCACTAATGGTACATTTGCCTTACTAAATTCACAATACCGTATTCTTACCTGTCCTTCATTAGCCATATATTCAGCATGGTAGCTGATTTCCTCATGTGAAGCTGGCGTGTTCTGTCCTATTTCTTGAGCATTTTCCAACAAAACGGCAACCTCTGATCCGCTGAGCAGGGACACCTCAGATTGATCGATGACTTGTTGCATGTTGCCAACTTCGGCAGCCGTAATAGAAGAAGCGACTGGAATGCTGGATTCGACTGGAATTACAGATGTGATGATCTGCAGCTGTTCTTGCTCGACAGGATTCTGCTGGAGTGGTCGTTGTGATGTCTTGCCGGGTACTATTCGCGATACTACAGAAAGAGGCTTTGGAACCATCGGCTGGTTTTTGTTGATCACGGATTGCGACTGATTAGCAATGGACGGATCTGCTATATAAATATACAATATCAGTGGCGAATATCACGAAAGAGTACGGAACACAAACCTTGACTTAACATATGATTAAAATCATATCCCGTGGTGGCTTCACTCTTTTGTTTTTTTTTTTGCTTCTTCCGAGTTGCAAAATCGGAAGTATCTGTCGATTGCCCTGAAAGGTCCGCTGCTTCCTGCTGGGCCTGCTCGTAGGAAGGAATATTCCTTTTCTTTACGATGCAGGGAAATTTTGTCCATGAAGCTGCTGGCTTCGATGAGGCGTCTTTCGAAAGCGATGCAGCATTTTTGTTTGGCCACAACAACCCGTCACTTTTCACCCACTGCTGCGGAACCACCGAAAGCACAGGGCCTTGTGCTTCTTGGGTCTGAACAACGGCAAAACGAACTGAAAAAAAACTCTTGGTTAGTTGTTTTTATGAAATCTCGACGCATATTTATTATACCTTTATTCATTTCAAACTGTGAAGCGCTTCGAAGCTAAAACCTATTTAGACCGCCACAAATTTTTCACTCTGATATTTTTTCATGAGCGGCAGCGTACAATCAAAACAAACCGGCAGTGTGTCCAGGTAACTTTGTTGATACATTTATTCAGCTACAGCACAACTCTATTGGGATAAGAATCACCATCTCAAAACAATGCCTGAACACTATAGCTGGTTAACCGTTATGGTAATCTTTATTTAGTGATGTTATCATGGATGCGATTGATAAATAAAAACATCCTAATAAGTAATTGCCGCAGACATGAAAATGCAATAATGATATTGAACTTTCAATATTTACTGTCTTAGGTTTTGGGAAATTTTACCGTAAATGTTATCAATGAATAAATTAAAAGTTATAGATATTTACGTATATTAAGTATATGCGATATTGCTTAGCATATAGTATTAACACCCAATTAGTTATTAGGGTGTTTCGAAATGTTGTACTTGATTTGCTTTTGGAGGTTTCCTTCTAATCATGCAAATCAAGTATAGGTTTAATTTACAGAATATTTTCAGATGATCAAACAGCCCTGGAGTCATGGAGGAAGCTTATCGATCGGCAGCACCGTGTATCAAATCTCCCCAAGAACTATCATAATATATGCTACCTGTAAACCATGTGTAAAGTATACTTATATAACCATAACAGGTTGGAGTTAAAATAGATATCACAATTAATTCTCAGTATACTAAACGTATTTTTCGTATAAAAGGTCTCAAATGTATTTTTTTGTTCAAGCTGAGGAAAGATTTTTAACATGGTTGTGCAAACATTTATTCAACTGAATTCAAGCATAATTGTAAAGCTGATTCTATTTTTAGAACTCATTCTCCATAACATACTGAATCTGTTTATGCTGTTATAAAAGCATTGTTCAGAAGTTAAAGGTGCCTTAAAGAATTGCAATTCGCCTGCAAATTGTCATACCAGTCGTAATGAAGTGTTTATAAAACGCTTTTTCCGTGATTTTAAAATTAAATTTTGTAGTCGAATAAACGTTTTCAAACACTTGATAAACAGCATCATCTCGACTCTATTGCTTTACAGTTTCTCCAAAACTGTGTGAATAAAGCTTGTACAAATGTTGTACT
Source organism: Aedes aegypti (assembly GCF_002204515.2). NCBI lineage: Eukaryota > Metazoa > Arthropoda > Insecta > Diptera > Culicidae > Aedes > Aedes aegypti. The sequence goes on from NW_018736485.1 coordinate 130,567, forward strand.
TGAAAATACTTCAGATGTTATTGAGCATGACGCTGAATAAATACGTCGCTATGAGGTTTGTTCGATGAACGAATGTTAGTTGGGATATTTTGATAGGACGTAAGGATAATTCGTTAGTTTTGATAACAAAGTGCCTGGATTAATTTGATATATTCTTCCCGCCAGGAGCATTACTGTTGCCTGTCGAACAATTCGAGGAGCATGCTTCATGCATATCCACTATATGATGATAAATAACAATTTATCCTGACGTCCAATCAAAGTCCGGCAAAGTTGTACCTGGAAGGAATTCACATGAGAAGATTGTGCTCACTTTTCCATAAAATATTATTCCATAGAAATCTCCATATAAACTTTAAATGGTATGTGTACATTCAAATTTGTTTCGAATCATTTCAAACTCTGGGAGGATGCTATTTATCATAGTAAAAACCGTTTGCATAGGGGAGCTAAAATTTAGAAATTTGCATCACTCTATTGTTCATAGCATCAGAATTCAAATATGGAGAAGACTAATCTTCACCTTAACAGATACGTTACGCCGCATGTAACGCCCCTTTTGCTCCCACTTTCAACAACGCCTCTGCGCACTTTGCATTTTGACGTTTCATTTTCTGTTTTCTTTCTTTTCCTCCATCTCCGCAGTTTGACACTTTGTTGCTTCGTGTCGCGATTCGATTGACACCCAAGCGGCACTTTCATATCGCGGAGTTTTCGTCGTCTCGGGAGGGAAAACTGTTGAATTTTCGGTGTGAAAAACCTGTGCATTCCATTGTAGACTAGGCGGAAGATTGTGATTTCGTAGGAAGGATTCCGAATATTTGTATAGGTAAGTTTGAACGTGGTAGGATTGAGTGAAATTCGATTGTAATCGAAACGCTAAATTGCACCGACAGCAAAATGCACACGGTTTTGACCCGGGGGAATGCAATCCTGGCCTATTCCCTGAGCGTGTTGGCCTTCCTGACCTTCTGCTGCTTCGCGTCGACGTTTTTCTACGACTACCGAACCAATGCCAAGATCAACACGGTCAAAGTGCTGGTGTAAGTAAACCATAGCTCCGAATCCCAAAAGACCACGTAAGCGATTTTGTGTCTTTCTTCTTATTGTAGGAAAAACGTTCCGGACTTCAGCGCTTCCCGGGAGAAGAACGATCTGGGCTTCCTGACGTTCGATCTCAGCACCGACCTGAATGGGCTGTTCAACTGGAACGTGAAGCAGCTGTTCCTCTATCTGACGGCCGAGTACAAAACGGAGCAGAACGAGCTAAACCAGGTGGTTCTGTGGGACAAGATTATCCTCCGGGGCGAGAACGCCAATCTGGACTTTAAGAACATGAACACCAAGTACTACTTCTGGGATGATGGCAACGGTTTGAAGTAAGTTAATGAAGCGGAACTGGTAGAATCTGATCTCCTATTCAGGGTTGGTAGCAGATCTCTATTTAAAGTCTTGGTCCTTATTTTAATGTTGGTCTATTTTTGATGGAAGGTCTCTAAAATTTCTGTTCGATCAAAATGTCTCTAAAGTCACCATTTCCCTTTTCCTAGCTACTTTTCAAGCACTATTTTTTGAAGTACACATAATAGCGAAAATTGTACCTACTATTTAAGGCAGAACAAAAGTTTTTGCGATATCATAATTAATTTTCAATCCAACCTAACTGAATCATGGGCAAATGTTCTCGCAGTTTATTTGGAGAGATTGTGACAAAGATTTAACATTAAGTCGGCTCAAAATTTATAAAATGTTTGAAAATCCAATCTCCCACATCTTTCTTGTCATCGTTTTCATAAAAATAGTATTCTGTGAAATTTTCTACTTTTCCGGTGGCGATTTGAAGATGGTAGACAATGTAGGTTTATATGGAAATTACTTTGGAGAAAATTTGAAAAATGTTCCAAACATGTCAGTACTGTAATGTAACTTATTCTTTAATGTTAGTAAAAAATGTTGCTGAAGAAACAAATCCTTTTTGAGCTAATTTTGTTTGGGATTTTTGCAAAAGTTTGTAGTGCTATTATAATAATCCCATATGGAGCTAATTATAATAGTAAACATGAATATCTTTTTTTAGGGGCTTTCTTTAGCCGAGCGGTTAGCGTCCGCGGCTACAAAGCAAAGTCATATGCTGAAGGTGTCTGGGTTTGATTCCCGATCGGTCCAGGATATTTTCGTAATGTAAATTTCCTTGACTTCCCTGGCCCTAGAGTATCATTGTACCTGCCACACGATATACGAATGCAAAAATGGCAATTTAGGCAAAGAAAGCTCTCAGCTAATAACTGTGGAAGTGCCCTTAGAACACTACGCGTAGTAGCCGGCTCTGTCCCAGTGGGGACGTTAATGCCAGGAAGAAGAAGAAGATGAATATGTTTTCTCCCATTTGAATAGCTCTCTTCAGCAACTTTCGTTATAATGGTTTGAACAATGAATTTTCACTATCAGATGATAAGTTTTTACTTACATTCCAGTACTAACTTGTTTGGGAAATTTATCAAAATTTCTGCATAGTAATTTCCATATTGAGGAGCCCAGATAGCCGTAGCGGTAAACGCTCAGCTATTCAGCATGACCAAGCTGAGGGTCGTGGGTTCGAATCCCGCTGGTCGAGGATCTTTTCGTAAAGGAAATTTTCTCGATTCTCAGGGCATAGAGTATCTTCGTACCTGCCACACGATATACACATGCAAAAATGGTCAATCGGCAAAGAAAGCTCTCAGTTAATAACTGTGGAAGTGCTCATAAGAACATCAATCTGAGAAGCAGGTTTTGTCTCAGTTTGGACTTAATGCCAGAAAGATGAAAAATTTGCATATAAACCTACATCGCCTTTGGGCAACCTTTAAATCACCACCGAGAAAGCTAGAAAATTCACAGAACACTATTTTTATGGTAAGAACGGTTATGAAGATATAGGATCGGATTTGCAAACTTTTTTCAATATAAAACATTCCTAATATAACATGAAATCTTAGACAACATTCCTTATTAAATCTGGACATGATTTTCATGAAAAACATTGGTTGGATTTGGATAGAATCTTCTGTAGGATTTCACAGACCCCTAGCCACGATTTTCAATCAATTCGGGACATTGTTTTTTAACATCTTGGGTATGGTTCCAACCTGTTTTCGACATAATCCCGAGTGAGATTCTTACAAAATCTTAGACTGAATCTAAATTTTAACCACATGAACACCAACTGCTTCTTCTGGGACGATGTAAACGGTTTAAAGTAAGCTTAAGAAGCAGGGCTGGTAGCTGTTCTCTTTTAGAGGCTCGGTCTCTGTTTTAATGCAGGTCTTGGAAAAGCCAGTATCAGGTCTCTAAAGCCTCTTATTCACCAAAATGGTCTATAAAGTTACTTAGTCTCCTTGTGAATGAATCTTAGTGCAAAATAATGGGGCTACAGAACCTTCAGAAATTCGTCCGTGACTTTTCCACAGGCTCTTCAGGAATTTCTAGACCAGTGATCCTCAGTTTTGTTTTTTTTTTAACCATTTTTATTTTTGATAGTGGATAGTTCTAGTAATGGTTTAGTTTGATGTTTAAAAAAAAAAGACACGGACACCGTCTTCAGCCATTTAGCTGCACAGACTGTAACTTAACACTAGACAACGGACAAGCATGCTCCAGTGGTACAACCGTGAAACATTCCTGACGAAAAGTTTCAATGGCTGAAGCAGGAATCGAACCTGCACCCCATGACACGATGCGATTAAATGCCTGACGACACTAACCGCACGGCCACGAGGCCCACCATGTTCTTAAATAATTCTTGATTTCAGAGAATGCTATCAGGAACTGCTCCTGGGATCTCGCTTGCAGGGCTGAGCATTTTCGAAAGCATTATGTGAAACACGAAGGCTTAAGTGTGTCGTCCTGTGTGGTGACGAACAACTACGGCGCTTCGGTTTTTGTACGACACTCATTCGTTTCTAAGCAACGAACAAGAGAGGTGAAATAAAACTCAATCAAAATGTTTGAATTTGAATTTTAATTCATTGATATTTATATTTTCCAGTTTATTTTTGTACGTTACAAAAATTACAATATTTATCATAAATGGGTAACTAAACATAAAACCATTTTTTTTTTAGAATTATGAATTTAGTAGCTTAAGTGCCGGTACCGGGAGATCTCCCCCTATGCACTTAGGTAATAAAATATACTACAATAAGACAGGGAAACTACACACCCCGCTGTGAGGAAGAAATGAAGTGTTATTGAATTATCCATTCAGGCAACATAGTATGATGAGCAGGCTTCGAAAAATGCTGAAACATACTGTCTGTTATTGGTCTGATCTTGGCTCGCAAAGTCGCTTTGAGGAAATCGTCTTTTGAGCTACTACAATGACGTAGTCGGTAGAGACGAGGTAATTTGAAATTATCGAACAGGTTGTAACAGATTTTGCATACAATAATACATACAAAAAACTAAGTTCTATTATTTCTCACAACAATTCTATTACAAAATGATATACCGTTTGTTAGAGTGCGACATGTCAAGCAATCCCCTAACGCAATTTGAATTATATCCACCACTATAGTAGGCTATGCTTCTTTGAATTTTACTGCGTCGTGAATAAACTCTTTCTTTTTCGTTTCAACCTTCAAGCAAAGTAATTCGTTCTTTGGCTCACTCCCATTTTCCAATACCGTTTTATTCAGTTACTTGCGACGTTTTTGTACCAGTGTAAAATCGACTCAAGTAGTGTTTTGTTTTTATTCGTGGTTAAGTCATGCTGTCTCTCCATACAACGGAGCGGTGAAAGTAGCGGTTACGTTGCGAAAGTTGAAAATCTTGCTTACGCCGTTCTGAAAATCCGGATTTAAACGTGCTAAAAATGTAAAAAATTAAGTTGGTTTAGGTGGAACGCGTAGAACTTCGTCTGCGAAACACGTGGGATCGATCAAGTAAGTTTGTTCACTTTTCTGACTCAAGACTGTTTGAATAAGTTTTCGAGAAATATTGACGGTGTTTGTTTTAAAAATTATTCATATTGTCGCGCGCCCACCAAATCGGAACGCGCGTGTGGGAAGTTGGGGTAATTCTTGAAAGCATCCTTAGAGAAATTCCTAGTTGAAATCTTAAGGAAATCCTGAACTATAAATTAGTAAGAAAGCCCTGGAGCAGGTAATGGTTGAATTCTGAAAAATAATGTTAACGAAGTCTTAGAGGAAGCCCTAGATAAATATATGTAAGCATAGGAAAAAATCTTAGAGGACTTAAGGTGTACTTGAAAAAAATCCTGAATATTGTTTGAAGGATTTCTTGATGCAAACTGCCTATCTCAAAAATAGGTAGAAGGGCGGGACGATGGTGCGAGCCTACCCACTCTGTCATCGGTGGGCGTCGGGCGTGCTAACTGGTATAGCATGGCCTATGGGGCTCTGCCTGCACAAATCATGTTTTCTTTCTCTTTCACTTTTTTGTGAATTTGCTAACAACAATGCCATTAAAGTAAATCCAATACAAGAATGCAGTGCAGAACCTCATAACGCCTTTTTCGGTAAACGTATTTCCCAGCGTGGGGGTTTATAGGGATGTTTGTGTAAACAACGCAGATTGGCCATGGCTAGGGGGTGCGTTGATATTAGCAGATTAGCAGATTAGCAGAAGGATTTCTTGATGCAAACTCTGAGGTAATCCTTAGAAAAAATTCAGGTTGAATTCTTGAAGGTATCTAAAATGACGTTCTTGGAGCAATGCTTAAGAAAGGCCGTAAAAATTACTAATAAAACTCCTGGGAAATCTTTGGAGTATAATGTCTAAAGGAAACTTTGGCCTTCATGATTAATACGTACAGTAATAGAAGCAGTAATACTTGTGGTAATGTTACGAGGAACTCCTAAAAAAATCTTAGATAAATTTCTGGTCAGTTTGTATGAGCAACCAAACTCTTATCCCCTGCCCCTTGTTGGGCTACCTTTTGTTTGCTTAGTCCTTGTATGGTATCTTTTTGGTTTATTTTTGGTTCCTATTTGGTCTCTAAAGTTTCTAATTTTAAGACCGCTACCATCCCTGAAAAAAAAACCAATCTGATGAAACTAACTAATCGATTTTCAATTCCAGGGGACATCAAAACGTGACGCTGACTCTGTCGTGGAACATCATCCCCAATGCCGGTCTACTGCCGAGTGTGTTCGCCCATGGGTTCCATTCGTTCAAATTCCCCGAATCTTACATGCCATCGCCGGTCTAACCGGTTCGTTGGAGAAAAGACTTTTTTAGTTTGTATCTTTCGATCGATAACGCACCGTTAAGCAGCTACAAAAGCGCAAGAAGCTGTGGAAGTCTAGTCGGGATCTTGAGGAGTAGGATTCCGACCGAGGAAAGTAAGGACAGAAACCTAGTAAGTATTTGGTTCCGAGATAAATTAGGTTCATGTGAGTGGATTAAAAAGTTGAAATGTCTGTCAGTCAACGAAGGGTTCTTGGTTCTTGGAAAGAAAATCCTTAAGTAGTTGGAGGTAAGTATATTTATAAAAACAAAGATTTACAAACTAACTAATCGCGTCCTGAGCGTACTTCTGAAGTAAGCTTTCATGTCGTCATCGATCTTCATCGCCTTGACCAGGTCAGATTGCAGCAGCTTCTCCAACGCCTCCCGTTTGCTAATCCAGAATAGCAAATTGATCAACAGCACAAGTCCTTCATTCTTGAACTGTTCGTTCACCACCTTAAGCTTGCCAACGTTGGCCACGATGTCCTCCACGTTCTCCTCCAAGCTGTGCAGGAAGATGGTGTTCTTCTGTTTGGCCAAACAGAGCAATGCCTTCAGGACGTTGAAGTCGATGACGGTTTTCTTGAGCAAATTTGGCAGCATTCTCAACCAGAGCGTGAAGATTTCTTGGCTGTTGGGAAGGGAAGAAATGTAAGCGCTTGATTAAAGACGTGCAGCGGGATTCTGTCTTTAGTAATGCTCCAACAATTCCCATTTTTCAATCAATGATCTGCACGGCGATCACTGGCGAGGCTCGTTTGAAAGTGGCAAACTCCATTCTTCGACGAACCAAAGAATTTTCAAAAATCCACAAACCAGGAGAAGAGATGAGAGAAATCTTTTCTTTTTAAACCGGTTAGTCAAGTAATTCCAGAGTATGCCAAATCCTTTCCCCACTAGGTCTGTTAAAATTATTATAGTCAGGAAACATCAAAGATGACGAGATGAGGGTGTCTTTCGACGTAGCGGCTCTTTTCTCCAGCATTCCAGTAAAAGATGCTCTAAATCTTCTCAAGGACTCGTTTTCACCCCAAAGGACGGATGCAGCATGGAAAGGAAAGGACAAGACATACATGAGGTTGGCAAGATTGTGCATGGACGAGAACTACTTTCAATTTCGAGGAAATTTCTACAAGCAGACGATAGGAGCCCCAGTAGGACAATAGAAAACCTCTCTCCCCGTTTTTTGTGTTTTTTTTTAATTTTGTGGAAAATTTAAAGAAAAAAAAAGTATTACTGGATAAATGAAGGAGGTTACTTCAACGACATTTTCAGCGTTATCAAGCAGAAGGATCTACTTAGGATTTTGGTTTCAATCAACAACATACACAAGGATATCAAGTTCGTCGGCTTATATCACAATTTTACGAAAGGTTTCTTCACCTTGGAAATTGAATGTAGCTGAAAGTATAAAAATTTGCAAATTCAACAACCGGCAGACTTAAGTGGGCTGGTCACTCAGTGTACCAAAAATGAAGCATGCCAAAAATGGAATCCCACTGTATAACAATTCTACCCCAAACTTACCCGTACTCTCTCCAGAGGCGATCGTTCAAAACGATAATATCGCAGAACAAGATCAGAATCCGATTGCGCGTGTCCTGAGGCAACTTCGCCTGAATGTAGACTTCCAGCAGAGTCTTGAGCAGTCCTCGGGTGTTCTTATTGATCGAGACGCAATCCGTCTCCAACAGCATGTACCGCAGAACCTTCAGCAACAAGGAGCTCACCTCCGGCGAACGGAACTTCCAGTTGTTCACACAGCGCTCCACATAATTGACCACCTTGTCGTAGTTCTTGCTCCGATCCGAGCGGAAGTTCTCATTCAAGCAGCAGTAAAAGTAGCAAATGTTGAAGTTCTGCGAGTAGCACTTCTCGTCCACGTTCCGCTCTTTGTTCTCATCCGTCGTGCTTCGACCCTTCCCGGCTCCTGCTCCAGGGCTCTGATAGAACGGGAACCCTTTCAAGATGTGATTGCAGAAATGCTCCGCATATTGTTCCCTGAACCAGCGGGTCATATCAGCGTTGTTCGTCTCGCGGCCGTATATTACGACCAGCTCCCACAGCTGGATGGCAATCTCCAACAGGAGCCCTAAAGTGGTGGCCGCCTCATGCGAGAGCACGTGTTCGGCCGTTTCGCCGCCTCCGGAAGTAGGACGAACCTCCAGCCAGGACTCGAACAGCAGTGGCATCAGCATCTGGACGTAGGTTTTCAGCTTGCGACCTTCGTCGATCTGATCCGATAGCGAGAGGTTGCCCTCGCCGATGGACTTCCGGAAGAGGCATGTAAGCGGGCAGGGTTGGTACAGGCGGTGGCGGACCAGCGGAAAGTGCAACGGAGCGCGGTAATCGAAGACGTTATTGAGCGGTAAAGACGTGGCCGGGATGTGCGTCGATTTGGCGGTGAAGCTAGAAGCAGGAAAAACTTGTATTAGTGAAATTATAGATACTTGAAGCCTCTCCCATACAAGTCAGCGTTACATGGATTTCTCCTATTTCCCTATAAATTTCTTCCAGATTGTTGTTTACGATAAACATCTATTCCAAAGCGGTATAATACGACTGCGTAAAGCTATCAAAAATCATGAGCAGCTCTCTCAGGAAGCTCACTAAGCTGATTACAGCAATGATAAATGGTATGCTAAACTGTATGACGAACGATATCTTGCCAATTGTTCAATCAGCCGGGTTCAGCTTGGAATGGTTTTGAACAGATCCAGTAAATTCGTTTGCGTCGTAGATGATCGCCCGAAATATTTCAAAAGATTGCAGACCTGTCTTTGCCTGTACACCAGTCTGAAACATACAACAAAACCACGAAAGGATTCGCCTAGAATGTCAATGTGTCTATAGTCAGTGATACGGTGCTGATAATAACGTTGTTCGTGTAACATGGAACTCAAGCCTACTACGGGCTCCAGAAGAAGTTGCGGTCAAAAAAGATTCACTTTCGTTCCATATGTACCATTGACAAAACCCTAGAACTACGGGCCTATGCTTGAAGACCTACAAGCTCTTATAGTTCCCGAACGTTGGGTGCTTATGACCATCTTTGGCGACCTACTCGCACAACTATACGATAAACCCAGTAGGTATCTAGAAAATGGCAAAAACTGGATAAATATTATGAGCAAAACCTGTAGTAAGAATGCGGGATAGAGACCATACAAAAATAATGCACGCTTCAAATCCGGATTGACAGCCGAGGTATCATTTTCAACAGATCCAGTAAATTTGTGTGTTGATTGGTGGGGATTGCTTATCAAACCTTCCGGTCCGCCTCATAGTTACGTACTATTTGGTGCTGGGTGTAGTTCTTGTTTTTCCAGCTGTATTGAAAAGCATGAGCCATAGTCTTTGGCATACAATCGGGTCTTTCTTTAGCAGAAAAGAACCGAAATGTCTATCGACGACCGGTGATTGCTAGCAGATATAGTGGAGAGCTTGTCTTGATACGTTCATCGCTTCAAGCTAGTTGAAAAACTGAATACACTGATTGCCTGTCGATCAGAGCCGAACTAGGCATAGATCGTCTACATACATCTGAATCTACATGTCTCCGATGTATTACATCGTTCCAGGTGGGAGTTATCTGATATGTGAATATGGTACCATAACAGAATTTTCCATCTGAACGAAGTGATAAATCATAATATTCCGCAAACTGTATCACACATCTACAGAATGTATTGCGTGAAGTTAAGACACAGCAGAGTATTGGGTACATAGGACCAAGTCCCTGCCGGGTGGCGCGAAACTGATGAGCGATAGACAATAGAATCAACAACACTGCCATAAGGGATAGTAAGCATGTGACTATTGTCGAAACTATGATTAGGAGGCAAATCAACATCCCAAGATCAAATTTTTGTTACAACCCAATGTAGGTATTATTAAATTAGGCTGTAGAAAATGATAAATATCTGATCACTTAGGAACCTTGCAACAGGTAATAAATGCCCGTAGTCTGTTTTATTCGAATACACATGTATAAATTGTTAAAATTGCCGAATCATACGCGGAATTTATTAAACGGATCATGAAATTAGGACTGAAATCATAATGATGATAGATTATCAACTTTCCTTTCGTCTTGCTATTTGTTACCGTTAGAATCACCAAACTGATTGGTTTCCCACTGCTTACACCAATACAACAGCACGAAAACTGAAGTATTATAATCGCGCGTTGGAACTTTCAATATCCATATATTACATCAATAGTGAATTCTTGTATGTAGCCAGTATAAATAACAGAATCATCAACTTCTTGAACATTCTTCAACTGAAAACAGGATGCTTGTTTTATCAAACATGCTCAATCTGCACCTAAAATCTCGGATCCAAATAGTTTTCTAAATAAAAATTGTATCTAAATAAAACGTGTAGGCCAACAAAACATAATTGAGTAGGAGTTTACAAGTTACTTAGCACATGAAAAGCAGTTTAAATTAATCTATTACTAGATCAACACTAATGCTCACATTTTTATATTCTCATTTCATCATGGTCCTCATTGCTCGAGCGGAGACGAACACCCTGGAGATGGAAAAATCGACAGCGCTACGATAAGGAAACGTAACAGATGAGAAACTATCGATACATTTATCAATTATAAAACCCCGTTTTAATGTTAACACTTTGTTTCTGTTTTTTCTGTTTTTTTTTTCGTTTCAGCAATCAAATAACCGAACCAACTCTACTATCTTTTCGTTTCTTCTTCGTTATACTTATAGTCCTTCTGGCACTGAACCGAGTGGTGCGCCTTCCGCTTTCTTACTGGTGCTGTTTTTCCTGTACATTTGGCATAGTGTCGGAGGTGGTGTACTGTATTTGCTATACAACGCACTACTTTCGATATTGTGCTTGGCGTGTGGGGAAGCAGTACTAGTGGTGAAGCGGAGGGCGCCATTCGGTTTAGTGCCAGAGGGACTAAATCTATTTAATGTATCTGAAGCTTGTGGGACCGCTTTAATTCCGGCGCCTGCTTGTGGAAGATCCCGGTGTGCTAAACGGTATAGGACATGTTAACGGGGGAGGCTTGGTAGGTCCTCACCCAGCCCGTGTCTAGATGGGCGGATAATTGTCTGCCAGGGTGTGGATTGAGCAATTACAATTACAATTACAATTACAATTACAATCCAGTAAATTTGTGTGTTGATGTGGACATTGTCGGCCGAATATTTGAAAAAGTGGCAGGCCTGTACATCCGCCTATGTGGTCAATGAATCATGGTGATTATTGGATCCTTTCTGACAGCTGATAAAAACGTTAGTTGAAAAATACACATAGTTTGTGGTTTACTATGAGTTCCAGAAGTAGCTGCAGTCAAAAAAGATTCTCTGAAATCTCTTGGGGTTGCCGAATGCAGCCTTGGCGGCGTGCAGGAGAACGGTATGTGGCTGTGAAGTATAAACTACGCCCAACCCTACGCATAGCATAGCATAGACTGACTGTACATGTCAATGGTTGCTACTCCGTGATTGATCGAAACTGGTAGGAATTGCATTTCGATCCAAATTAATATGAGATGGGAGTTTTCGCATACTCTCAAAGTGCAATTTTAGCAGATCTCATATTATTGATCAATAACGGGGCCGGCCAAGTCCTTACAGTCAGTTGGAATGGAAAAGGAATGTTAGGGTGTAATGATTGTTGCTTCCAGAGACCGAGAATACATCTGCATCTTCACAATCACCACGGGAAGGGTGTTTATCAGTGAGGAAGTAAAAAGATATGAAAGTCACATTTGGTCGGTGATGCGATCCATGGATAAGGGGGGGGGGGGGGGGGGGGGGGGGTGAATACGACTTTTATCCAAAACTATTTTTACATTTTATTCTCGCGGTGAAAAGATATTTTAAGATAGATTATTAACAAAATACGTCTACATACAAAATGTCGAACTATTCAAAGCTTTTTTAGTAATGACAAGAACAGAAAACTATGTGTAATAAAATTATATTTATTAAGAATAAGGATTTATGCCGCCACTTAAAATGACGAACCATGCATAGTTTGTTTGGAAAATACAAGAACAATAATAATAGAAGTTTAAAAAAAAGTGGAAAGTGAATTCGTGAAATAGTCATGAATATTTTGTAAAAAAAAACCGTATATGATATCTTCAAGAACACGTGACCTTGTAGTACGCCGACATTCATAATGTCAAACTATTCTATAATGATTTGTAGTAATGACGAAAAATGAAAGGTATATGTATATTAATATTATTTAAAAACAGAATACGACACTTGTAGTGACGAACCATCCATAGTTTGTTTGAAAAATTCAAAAACGTAACATTGCCTCAATATAAATGTGTAATCCTACACTGAACCAAGAAATATCATAGAAAATATTAAAAACCTCACATACCCTTGCGATAATTGAAATCCAATTCATTTTATGTGCATCCAATAATATTCATTTAAAGAACACATAACACTCATTATGATATTCAATACCATTCACTTACCAAAACTGTGAATTGTATATGAACAAAAGTCATCTATGCAATCCGATAAATGTTATGTGATTTGCCGATGTGAAAATTCGTTCTTATTGTTTCCTTATTTTATTCGTACTTTCGTGCTAACGAGTTTCATAATTTCATTGTGATGGATTTGAATTGCTTTAAATTATAAGCGACTTAAATTGGAATTATAACGTCAAAGAAAGGTGAAAGGGTAAGTAAAATATTCATAACATAAATTAAATGTAAATAAATTTTGGAATTGAATTTACAGGAAATATCACTTGCTGGAGATGGCGGAACAAGGACGAAAGGAACAGAATGCTCAGAACAAACAGAAATGTCCAGAATCGTATGGGATGTGTTGTTTTTAGTTATTATTACACCAATTAATGTGATCGGCTATCCAATGTAATTATTAGGTTATTAAATAAACGGTGTTTCAACTATAATTATATTGTAAATTCTACTAAAATATGAAATCCAAGCATAGCAAATATATTATAATATCATATAGAAATCACTGACAATACTAGTATTTATCATCTGAATTTAACATAACATTCATTGGCAACATCCAATGGTTCATATCTTCAATATGCATGAGATGTATGTGTTTTATCAGATGAATCTAATTAAAACGAAATCGCATAAGTTTATGTGATCAATTGATGAGCGTTATGTGAAAAGCTATATGGAAAAAAACTATATGTGTTTTCAGATAAATCGGACATGATTACTTGGTTCAGTGTAAGCATGAAACGAGTTCACCAGTTGGTAATCCATCCTCGACTTAACACAAACATCCTTTCGCACTCGTAAAACGTGAACCGGTCACGATTGACCTTGATTCTACAGAAACATGGAACAGAATCAAAGGACTACGAAAGTTTGCTTGGGCTTCCCCGGAGTAATTTGAAAATTGAATTGCTATAGAAAATGTTCTATAAGTGAACCTAGATTATGGCATGTGTTCATGTTTTTTTTATAAAAATTAACTGTATTATTATAATAATAGATTAATTTGAGTATAATTTCAAGATTAATGATTCCTTTTTTATATTTTCTACCCTATTAGTAAGACAAAAGTAAATTCCTATGACGCTAGCGAAAAACGTAAATTCGTCAAATACAATCTAACTCAATCATTTGCTGGATTTTTTAGAATGCTGGGCATTAAATTTACGTAATCCAGGAAGCGATATAGAATCTTTCACGTAGTCTTGAACCAGAATCTTTTACATTATTTTTACGGAATAATTGACGAAGAATCAGCGAACAAATACCAATTTTTTAGCATGATTCCTTAGAATTCTTCAAGATTTGCACCAAATATGGGACAACATCTCACAAAATCCTAGGCAGGCGTTTCACATAAATATCCGAAGGATTTGTGTGATATCCCAGATAGATTTCTCACAGATTCCAGCTCGGACTCTGAAGAAAAGATTCTGAAAAATTCTTACCATAATTCTCACAGAAGCATCTCGCAAAATCTGGTGTAGGATTCTCAGACCGCTGAGTATGATTCTTATAAAATCCTGAATATCATTCTCACGGAGTCCTGGACTGGATTTTCAAATGGATCCTGTGCTAGTGTCTGATGTAAATTAAAATTTCACAAGATTATTACTAAATCTTGGGAAGATCACAAAATCCTAAACAAAATGCTTTGCAAAAATCATCATTTGATCAAGTTTTTCAGCATGAACTTTTGGTTAATTTCACGAAATTGTTAAATTTTTTTGTGAATCCAAAATTTTGTTCCACCGCATAAGGGCAACTTCAGCGGTGGTCCATATTTCCATTTCATTTTCATTCCAAAAATGGCCCTGTAAAAATTAATTAAACCAGTAAAAAGAGACCAAACCGCACGCGCATGCACCGGTTTTTGTATTTTTTTTTTTTCGATCCATTTCGAACTTGATCAACAAAAACAAAAATGTTGCGATGCTTGGAAAAAGCGGGGAAATTTCCTGGAGGAATTTCAGAATAAGTTCACCACCGGAGGAAGTCGCATTAAACATATCGCGAAATTTACAATGGAGTTCTTGGCAGAGTTCATTTATCCCAGGATTTCTGGCGGACTTAGGAATAATTGGGGTTTTGCGTATTCATCTCTGCGTAGTGGAACTCCTGGTCGACCTTATCGAATAATTTCCGGTGGAATTACGACATAGCAAACGGACTTTCTTGAAGGAACTCCCGGTAAGAATTTATTTGGAATTCCTGGGAACGGAATCATCAGAAATTCTTGTCGGATCTCTTAGAGGAATTTATGAAGGAATTCCTGGATAACTCCCGAGAGGATACCGGAAATTTCCTAAGAGCATTCCTGGAGCAATACTTTGCGAGATTTCTGGACGAACTCTAGTAGAATTCTGTAGGAAATGCTCAGAGGAATCGACGGAAAAAATCCCTGGAGGAAGTGCCCGGATAAATTCTCTTAAAAATCCCCTGAGGAAATTCTTAGAAGACATTCAAGGAGGAATTCCTGGTGGAAATCCTTGGAGGAAGTCCTAGTGAAAATCCTGTTAGAAACATTGGAGGAACTTTAATAGAATTGCGTGAAAAACTCCTGGAGATCTCTGTAGGACTTTGTTGAGGAATTTTCAGATGTATTGTCGTAGAAATTTGGGGCGGAATCCATGAACGAATTCCTAAGGGATTCCCCGGAAAAATAAGCTGATGATGCATTGCTGGAGGAAGAATGAATATTGTTGAAAAAAAACAGCAGCGATAGAATATTGTTCCTTTTTTTGTTTACCTCAAATGAGTAGGGATCATAGACGGTGATTGTTTCAGCGATAAAATCCGAACTGATAAACAAACATGTGTCAAACCAGTTTTGCAACAGTTCCAATCTTGGTCCAAACGGTCCAAACCCAACCAAAAATGAACCAGACAGTTAGCCTGTTCCAAAAAAAAATAGACCATAAAACTAGTATGAGCCTCTGTACGTACCATAAATCCCAATGAGAATATATACTAAGGTGTGGAAGAAGAAGCAACGGCTATGTATTAGTAAAAAGAAAAAACGTAAACAAAAATAACTACGTCACTAATTTACACGGCTTCTTATGGAACCTCGCTCGCTTGTGTTGTGAAACATTTTGCACCGTACACGGATGTCACGCACACTACATGTCTTTTCCTCACCTCGGTACATATTCTCATTGCATAAATCCTTTTGTTCTTTTGACTTTTACTGTGCACCGTGTGTTGGTGCTGCGCATTTTTTTAAACTATCGGACAGGTTTGGGCCGGAGGTTCTCCGATTTGCATGAAATTTTCACCAGAGGTAGAGCTCGTGGATACATGACCAAAAGTGAAATTCAAAAAAATTATAGTGGCCTATTTTCCCGGAAAACTCTAGATGAATTTTCACGATTTCTCTATATACCTCAAACTTTGAAAATTCATATCTCCTGAACTATGCATCGTAGAACAAAAGTTTTTTAGTCAAATCGAAAGGAAATTTTCTCAGCAATCTATTAAAAATATAAAAAGAGAAACATTTCTTGGAAAATTTTTCACCATGGAGAAAATTGTCGGAAAAATAGCGGAAAAACTATCGTCTGTATCATGAAAAAATTTCAAAAAAATATTTTTTGTTTCATGAATCCATGCTCTAACTTTCGTCCATAGACGCCAAAGTGGTATCTTTTACCGTTTAGGCGACAGAACTGAAAAACCGATGACCACCCGCACGCTTCCCATAGGAAAATGTGTTCTATTGTGGGCCTCATAACCGTGCGCTAACGGCGGCGGTAATTTGCACGCATTGTAAGTGTAACACAGTAAACCATCCTTTCCTTTCCAGTCAGAAGAAGCTTTTCGTCAATCGGCCACTCTCCATTGGTCTCTCCATTGGTCTCCATTGGTCTTGTTACAATCAATCATTATGGTAACGTTTGAAGGATCAAATCTCAAGATCCACTTTCTTTGAAAACTTATGAATATATTGTTAATATGTTGTTTCGGCCAGGACGCCTTTCCTACGTTGTGTCTTTTACGATAAAACGGACGGCAAATCAAGCGAACGGCTTCACTTTAACAGATTTATTACCACTGAGAGGCAGCATGCCTACTCGGTGGAGAAACGAAAGAAACTACATTCTAACAAATTCAATGGGTGCGCCTTATATAGGCGCACGATACGGCCAGACAAAACATACAATAATTATTCATTACGCGCGTACGCTTCTTAATACAGTTTGGCGCGCTGTTGGGTTGGCGCCAACTGTAGAGGCTGCACGCTGACTGGCAGTGGAATATTCCACAGCAGCCATCAATGGAACAATAGATAGCGTCCCTGAGTGTTATACAGTTGATTGATATGATATACATGCAAATACTATACTATATTCTTCCAAGGAACAATCAGAATTTATATCAAATATATCACTTTGTATAGAAAACAAAACAAAAAATTTATTCGCGCGCTTTTAGTTAATTATCTAATCATTTGATAAATTGAACAAAATTTAAAAAAAAAAAAGCAAGAAAATTACAAATAGCACTTTATGTATACATAAATATCCTTTTTGCTTGGCAACTATATGATACTGAGGGTCAAGCATGGGAAACACTCAATCAGTTATTGTGTTTCCCTCACTCGCTTCCACGCACAGTCGGGAGCGAGAAAACCGTTTTTTTTAACCAAGCCGAACGTTTCAATTTCCAGTGCCCATTCTGCTTCTTCGGCGAGCACTAAGCGAAACAAAAAACGGCATCTGATCAGTCGAATGCAATACCAAAATTCGGACAAAGAACAAACATTTAAAAAGGGCCCAAGAGGTCTTGAGCCTTTTTTTAGAAACATTGCTGTTGAGCCCTTTTAAGCCCGCCCACGCAAACTAACCCCACTATCAGAAAGATTGGTGTAAGCTCTTCCTGATAGTGGTATTGGTGAGCGTGATCGAGTTGGATTGGGTTCAACAGCGGCTTGCAAAGCCAATGTTTACCAATGTCGATGTGCCCTTTTGAAACGTTTGTCCAGGAATGATTGTTTACATTCTGATTCCGTTCGAATGGCATTCGGGTTTAAGTGCTAATGAGCGTTCACTGAATGGCAGTCCACACCACGGAATGATTCAGTGAGTAGGAATCCTCTCAGTCAGTTCAATGCATTCGGCGAATGGATGCTAAGTGCATTAACTCGTGCCTCGCAGATCCAATGTATTGGTATTTACTTCTCTTCGCGTTCCTTCCGATTGTCGCTTTTACACAATCGGTTTCGACGCTTTCATGCTACACTCCACCTAGGACGGTTCAGCTATCACTGAATGTTCGATAGCAGCAGATGTTTTGCTATTTTTCATCGGTGGCGTTCGGGTGAGTGAGTGAATTTTCCCAAGCTTGCTGAGGGTCAGTTCCTATTACCTATATTATTGAATGTTAGGATCGTTTTCAATTAAAGACTGTTGGTCTCAATAGTAAAGGTTACGAATAAAGGACATACAAAACACCCAACAGACCAAAGGAGAGTGCTCCGATTGACGAAAAGCTTCTTCTGACTGGAAAGGAAAGGATGGTTTACTGCGTTACACTTACAATGCGTGTAAATTACCGCCGCCGTTAGCGCACGGTTATGAGGCCCACAATAGAACACATTTTTCTATGGGAAGCGTGCGGGTAGTCATCGGTATTTCAGTTCTGTCGCACAAACGGTAAAAGATACCACTTTGGCGTCTATGGACGAAAGTTAGAGTATGGATTCATGAAACAAAAAATATTTTTTTGAAAATTTTTCATGATACAGACGATAGTTTTTTCACTATTTTTCCGACAATTTTCTCCATGGTGAAAAATTTTCCAAGAAATGTTTCTCTTTTTATATTTTTAATAGATTGCTGAGAAAATTTCCTTTCGATTTGACTAAAAAACTTTTGTTCTACGATGCATAGTTCAGGAGATATGAATTTTCAAAGTTTGAGGTATATAGAGAAATCGTGAAAATTCATCTAGAGTTTTCCGGGAAAATAGGCCACTATAATTTTTTTGAATTTCACTTTTGGTCATGTATCCACGAGCTCTACCTCTGGTGAAAATTTCATGCAAATCGGAGAACCTCCGGCCCAAATTGTCCGATAATAAAAAAAAATCCCCTGCTGTCTCGTTCTTTCTCACGGGCAACTAGAAAATAGAGCACACAGTAAAAGTCAAACGTTTTATGGCATTCAAAGGCTCATAAAGTAAAACTGAAACATTATTTGCAACACCGGTGCAAGCTGCAATTTTTAAGATGGTCCAAAATTTTGGAACTAACCGATGATTTGACCACCGGTGAAGTTGTAATTGTAATTGTAATTGCTCAATCCACACCCTGGCAGACAATTATCCGCCCATCTAGACACGGGCTGGGTGAGGACCTACCAAGCCTCCCCGTTAACATGTCCTATACCGTTTAGCACACCGGGATCTTCCACAAGCAGGCGCCGGAATTAAAGCGGTCCCACAAGCTTCAGATACATTAAATAGATATAGTCCCTCTGGCACTAAACCGAATGGCGCCCTCCGCTTCACCACTAGTACTGCTTCCCCACACGCCAAGCACAATATCGAAAGTAGCGCGTTGTATAGCAAATACAGTACACCACATCCGACACTATGCCAAATGTACAGGAAAGACAGCACCAGTAAGAAAGCGGAAGGCGCTCCACTCGGTTCAGTGCCAGAGGGACTATAAGCATAACGAAGAAGAAATGAAAAGATAGTAGAGTTGGTTCGGTTATTTGATTGCTGAAACGAAAAAAACAGAAAAAACAGAAACAAAGTGTTAACATTAAAACGGGGTTTTATAATTGATAAATGTATCGATAGTTTCTCATCTGTTACGTTTCCTTATCGTAGCGCTGTCGATTTTTTCCATCTCCAGGGTATTCGTCTCCGCTCGAGCAATGAGGACCATGATGAAATGGGAATATAAAAATGTGAGCATTAGTGTTGATCTAGTAATAGATTAATTTACACTGCTTTTCATGTGCTAAGTAACTTGTAAACTCCTACTCAATTATGTTTTGTTGGCCTACACGTTTTATTTAGACACAATTTTTATTTAGAAAACTATTTGGATCCGAGATTTTAGGTGCAGATTGAGCATGTTTGATAAAACAAGCATCCTGTTTTCAGTTAAAGAATGTTCAAGAAGTTGATGATTCTGTTATTTATACTGGCTACATACAAGAATTCACTATTGATGTAATATATGGATATTGAAAGTTCCAACGCGCGATAATAATACTTCAGTTATCGTGCTGTTGTATTGGTGTAAGTAGTGGGAAACCAATCAGTTTGGTGATTCTAACGGTAACAAATAGCAAGACGAAAGGAAAGTTGATAATCTATCATCATTATGATTTCAGTCCTGATTTCATGATCCGTTTAACCCTCTAATACCCAAATTTTTATTTTCGATCTAAGTATCATTTCTAGTTATCTAAAATCGTGCTAAACACGTTTTGGGCAATGATTTATTTTTATTCGCCAATCTATGAATTTTGGTTTTTGATTTTTATAATTTATAATTATTTTTGAACATCCCTATCCTTTTCCATTTTTTCTTGAAGCCTCTTCTAGTTACTGATTTTTGGCAACAATAAAAATTCAAGTTTTCACGGTACTTTTAAAAATAATAAATTTCAAATATTTTTCTGAAAATATTTTTATTTTCCGTGTAAATAACGGAAACACATGTTTGGAATTATTTTAATACCACCAAGCCCTTCTTCTGTTATAGGTTAATAAAAGAAAAATATAAAAGGTACGATTTTTTACATTACACGTTAAATAAACCCCAGGCATTTGTAGGTTATATAAGAATACAATTTTTCAAACAATTTTCAAAAATACAAAAAAGTTTCAAAAGTCATAAAACACTTTTCTCATATGCGTGTTATGAGTCAAGATTTAAGCCAAAAATAAAATCATTTTGATTTCCGAGCTACGAAAAAATACACAAAATTCCAAAGTGTACCCCGTCTAAAGGCGGGGTTGGGTATTAGAGGGTTAATAAATTCCGCGTATGATTCGGCAATTTTAACAATTTATACATGTGTATTCGAAGAAAACAGACTACGAGCATTTATTACCTGTTGCAAGGTTCCTAAGTGATCAGATATTTATCATTTTCTACAGCCTAATTTAATAATACCTACATTGGGTTGTAACAAAAATTTGATCTTGGGATGTTGATTTGCCTCCTAATCATAGTTTCGACAATAGTCACATGCTTACTATCCCTTATGGCAGTGTTGCTGATTCTATTGTCTATCGCTCATCAGTTTCGCGCCACCCGGCAGGGACTTGGTCCTATGTACCCAATACTCTGCTGTGTCTTAACTTCACGCAATACATTCTGTAGATGTGTGATACAGTATGCGGAATATTATGATTTATCACTTCGTTCAGATGGAAAATTCTGTTATGGTACCATATTCACATATCAGATAACTCCCACCTGGAACGATGTAATACATCGGAGACATGTAGATTCAGATGTATGTATACGATCTATGCCTAGTTCGGCTCTGATCGACAGGCAATCAGTGTATTCAGTTTTTCAACTAGCTTGAAGCGATGAACGTTTCAAGACAAGCTCTCCACTATATCTGCTAGCAATCACCGGTCGTCGATAGACATTTCGGTTCTTTTCTGCTAAAGATAGATCCGATTGTATGCCAAAGACTATGGCTCATGCTTTTCAATACAGCTGGAAAAACAAGAACTACACCCAGCACCAAATAGTACATAACTATGAGGCGGACCGGAAGGTTTGATGAGCAATCCCCACCATTTGACCACCGGTGAAGTTGCCCTAATATTAATTCTGAAATGTGGCTCGCGTTTTAGAAAGGTTTGGCAGACCTGTTCTAGAGTAACATTTGAAGAAATCGGTAGAAGATCTACAGCAAAAAAAATCAAACTTTTCAGAATTCATTATGCTTAACCCATGCTTGTTTTGGACATAAACGGGAAATATCCTCAGTGAGGCCCTGGCAGAATCTGTGCTTGGAGCTCTGCAGTGACCACATAAGTTGATATTAAGTTGATTCTTCAGTTATTGACATGCTCCTTTTTATAATCAACTGAGGGTGGTTTTAAAAATGAATGGAAATTGACGAAATGGTAGCTATTTGCAAATGCCTTGTCGGAGGTCGGGTACGCAAAGGTTATTTTTATTTTTTGTTTCTTTATTATGTGAATTTTAGCACATAGGCCTTTTCATCTAACAGGTCCGTCTATGCATTTGTTTACATCGGTGGAGGACCGGTGCATACACGGGGCTGTCATTTTCATAGAACTGTCAAGAGCTTCCCGAATAGGCCTTTTCACATATGGCTAGTTCTTCACCTGACTGGGAATGAGCCTCTGTACGTGCCATAAATTCTTTTGTTCTCATGACTTTTACTGTGCGCCGTGTGTTGGTGCTGTCTCGCTCTCTCACAGGCAACTTAAAAACAGGGCGCACAGTAAAAGTCAAACGTTTTATAGCATGCATAGGCTCATGCCAGATGGGCATCCCACGAAAAATGAGTAAAGAAGGCACTATGGGCGATCAGGTGGCCAATATTCGAAAAAATGACTTGTTCTGATCGTTTTTTTTTTTTTTTTTGTACATCATTCTATAGTAAACACTTTTATTAAGTTATTCCTGGAATATCAGGGCACGATCTTTTATATTTTAATTGATACAGTAGGTCAAAGTTAAAGTTTTTAAGATAAATGAAGAATTCAGTGCACACACAAGGTACACATTGAATACAATATACTGCATAATCGTAATATTTTATACAAATCTTTATACACTGTCTGAAAGCTTATTCAAAAAGCTATCTTTGAAAAATAAAATGAAATAAAAATTCGTACTTTTGGTCGAAAAAATATATTTGATTCTATATCGAAACTTTACACATCCCATACTTTTTTGTCCCAGGCTGAAATGTATTTCCAAGGGTACTTTGAGATGTAAAGATCTATTAAAAACAGTTAAAAAATAATTTAGAGAATAACTGAGTACCGCTAAATCATTCATATCATCATTTATAAGTAAGATCTATCATTTATAATGGTTTGCACAACGTTAATCGCATAAATGGCTTATATGCATCATTAGTAACAAAACTTATTATTTAGCTATAGGTCCTATTCAAAAGTTAGTCTCGAAAACTTGTTTTTGAAAATAAAACATCAAATTTGTATCACAAAACTCATAAATACGACATGAAACGCAAAAAAATATTTTGGCCGCCAGTCTGTATGGAAACCGCCCATAGTGGAAGGATGGCCTGAGGGGCCAGCCTTTGAGCCCAACCATGGGGTCTCACCATTGTGGGTTTTTAAGGTTTTTAACGTAGGACGATGAGGACGATAGACACAACTTATAAAAAGGGTACGTGCGCCTTTGCTAGGCCGACTTCTGCAGCCGAGAAGAAGAGAAATAATCGTTGACATGGTTGCGAGTGATAACTTTGTTGTTGGATGGATCTTACCCCCGAAATCGAAATCTTTCAGGGAGCCGAACGTAAAGGTTAAGTCGATTAGGAAAAGCTGTTTGCCGAGGCTATTTCAGCCGCATTTGTTAAATTGCATATGCACTGACCCTTCTCTAATATTGGTAGGTGGTTCTTAGGGTAAAGGGTCTGAGGCCATGGCCTGTACATTCTGAATGGGCTTGTTTTAGTGGGTCGGCAGAGATGCGCCAGCCCCACACTTCGTATGTCTGCATCTACTAGTAATTTGTAAGATTCTATGCCTAATACCAAACGGTATCGCTTGTCATAAATTTGATTGCCTCTTAGGGCCTCAATCTAGACTAAAATGTTTTGTACTCGTTCATTAACGTAGTCGAATGAAATCTTTTCAAATCATTTCAATCAAAATACTCACGGATTACTCTCATCCCCGGTGGTATCCATGGGTTCATCCTTCGCCGGCCCCACCTTTCCGTCGCCCCGCTTACTATCGATCAAGATCCTCAGCATACCGATCAATCGCATCAGTACCCGCGTTCTCCACTTGGTGTTGGTTGACTGTTTGTTCAAGCTCAACGTCAGCGTCCGCTCCGGTTTGGATTCGCTTCGCAGCTTGGAGATCATATCCAGGAACTGCGGGAAAATCTTGTCCCTGTTCAGCAGCACCAACTGTGGCAAATGCTGCAGAAAGGTGTCCAACAGGAGCAACGAGTCCTCCTGAATTCTCGGCTGGATGTGGGTCATCGCACACCGGAGGAACGACAGCAGAACATCGAAGAAGGGAAGCACGTTCTCCTGGCCGGCGGCGGCGAACAGCAGCCCCAGGGTTTTGTAGCAATCTCGCCGAACATCTCGTTCGATGTCGATGGAAATACTGGCGATCGATTTGATGGCCGTACTCAAGTGATTGTCCGTCACCTCGGTGGGCAGTTTAGCGAGGATTTCTCGCAGACCTCGGAGGCCTTCACATTTGGCCGTCGGATTGGTGTGCTTCAATTTTGCAAGGCAGTCCTGTCAGAAGCAAATTACAGTGATTAAATTCTTTGTGCATGATTTTCATAAAAATATGTTTAAATATAATTCGTATAAATTATTTGTTCCAATGCTAAAACACAAGTAGTGATGACCCAGACTCACCTTAACGGTCAGACTCCGACTGGAGAGGACATTCGCATCCGTAAGATTCCGTTGCTTGATCTGATCCGGTATGACGATTTTGCGCACTTTGAAATTGGTTTTCGTCACATTGGTACCCTTCGGAAGTTTTGCCCCTTTGAGCGAACTTTTCAGTTTGATTTTACTCTTTTCCGCTTTCTTAAATTTTCTCGAATTTCCACCCATTTTCCTTGTGAAAATCTGCAAAATTTCCCGCAAATCGAACTCCTGAACACGACGCACTAACGTATCAAAACAAATAAACGCAAGCACGTGTCGCCGTCGTGAAATCTGACAGCATGCATGCTGTCAGTGCAACAGTGTCAAAAAAGTGCATCCCAACCAATACAAACCGACTCCAGCTGATTGAACGCGAAGTCATTTTACATAACTTTTGAGGTAAGTTCGGATTTTCCATCATTTTACTGTATTTTAACGTTAATTTTACATCGATTTTAGGGCACGTGCCGCAGCATAAACGAACCATGGGCGGTTGGATGATGGAAATCGGCAGGATGGCCCTCTACATGACGTTCCCGGTGGCAATGTTCCACTGGTTCAATCAGCCGGAGTATTTTGAGAAGTGGGTGACGGAAACGAAGCGCCAGATCTATCCTCCGGAGAACAAGGAACACCGGGAGGCCGTGGAGAACTGCATCCGGACGCTGCGGGAGAAGAAAGACCGGGAGCTGCTTGCGGCGCTGGAAGAGCTGGAACAGAAGGAAAAACAGTAGAGTGGTGGATGGTTCTTGTATAAAATAGAGAATAAATTGGTTTATTTAATTAAGGAAGTTACTGTTTTATTAATATGGTCACTGGCAGAAACCGAGGAAGGTTTTTAAATTATAATGAATAGGAAACCTTGGGAAAAATTGACGTAGTAATTATGGCATATTGAGCACATACCGAGTGCGGGACTACGTTGGAACCATGTGGCGCTTTCACTGCCTTTGTTCAGCATGAGATAACAAATTAGTGCGATGAAGACACCAAACCGATCCGACGTATCGTTTTGACTCATATTCCGAACACTTAAGGACAACGGTGACTTCAAATGCATCTGATTGGCATAAATTGGCTGATATTTGTGTAAATTTTAATTTCTTCGCAAAGTCTAATGAATAGAGATAGAAAACTATAGAGGACGAATGTCGCTGCTGTTCCCTTTGTTCTCGCTCAGAAACATGTCGGGTACATAAGTGTCAAACTGCATACTTTTACGCGTTGACATTTATAACCCCGTCTATCTCCGCCAGCAAAAGATGTTCCTGCAACGACGCCAGCGACATTCTTCCTCTATAGTTTATTACCTCTATTGTCTAATGTCGAATTCGTTTTTGAACCTACACTCAAAATAATCCAAACGTCATTGTTACGTGAAAACATACGTGGTTTTTTTCCATCGCACTTTCCACGTAGCTCTTACGTTAATCATAGGTAGCCCAGAATGAACGCATGAACTTTTGAACTTCGTCCATTCCACCGGCGCTACACGTAAGAGCTACGTGGATTTTCCGGTAGCCTTTACGAAGCGTTTTAATAGGACCTAGATGGTTTTGCATTAAATTTAACTGGAATAAAGACCAAACTTATCTCTAATTGGCTTTGGAAGAAAACTAATTCCCAATTGGAAAATGTAAACAGACCTAAAAGATTGTGATATTTTTATATTCAATCTGAGCATTGTGAATCCTGTTTCACAAATGTTGTGAGTTTGTTCTGTCTTGTCTTGTAGCCTTCGCCTTCGGCGTGCTATAATTGACAGAGGTTATAAATCAGGTATAAAATATGAAATAATGCAGGGATTCTTCGGTATTCAAAGCATATTTACCTTGAAATCAATCTAACACAGGGTTTAAAGTTCAGCAGCTTCTGAAGTTCCTCAAAAATCAAGCGGGCGCCATCTTAGGATTTGCGCTCAACACCGAATGTACGCACAACATGCAGATGTCAAAATGAACTTAGGCACTTACGTGAATTTCACGTAAGTGCGATAGGTAACCTCAGTAACAATTATTGATTCACTATTTGATGGTTATGAATGGCTAAGTGATCTTTATTTTAGTAAGGTAAAGTGGAGGCAAAATGAATTTGGAATGATCTACGTGATTTTTCACGTAGCAATGACGTTTGGATTTTTTTGAGTGTAGGTTGGAACTGGCGCAACCCGTTCTGAATCACAGTTTCAACCCCAACCCGGTTCAGGTTCGACCGAACCACAATTAGCTTGACGTTGGTTTGTTTATGTGTTGATCACCGACCCAGTTCCTAAAAACGAAAACGACATAACTGTTAGCTGTTGGGTGTACTAGTGATCCTTTATATGAGAGATTAGCGGAAGAAAAATGGAACGATTTGGCAACAGACCAGCAGTGCTGAATTTGCTCGGCGTCGAGAATAATATTATAACACGGACATGACTTTCTCATAAAAAGTGTATTTTGTTTCGTTATAGATCTTTGAGCTACATATCCAAACTAATAAACAGCAGAACAAATTACTAACTAAATATCGCATTGACAAACATTCAAAAGAGGTAAATATTTCATATTTTTTGCTCTATGCAGAACAACTTTCACCGAAATAATTTCAAGCGGATTACATTACTCCTCAAGAAAAGTTCAAAACAAACATAACGCATATTCGTTTGGCTCACGCTTTGACAGCTCTCGCTGCTCGATTAGCTCACACTTGACAGAAATGTCAGCTTCCGCGTATCTCTCTAGCTGTGATGTTAAAGTCACCAAAATAGCTTTGGTGAGCGAATTTGACGGATAGCGCCGACAATTTTTGTCGCATAGGATTCATCGAATGTAGCGCGGTTGTTGCACCATGGCCAGATTCATTTCCCGAGCGCGTGCACGGAAAGAAATAACAATTGTGATTTAAAAAAAAACAGTAGCGGAAAATCAACTGATGATCATTGTCGTTCTACTATTATCAAACATTTTAATAAAAATAAAATGCTTTTAGAAGTGCGCAGCAATGCTAAATCGGTCTGATGTATTGCAATTTTAGGGAAAACTTTCCGTTTTACGGTTCAACGAAAAGCTACCGCAGCTGTCACATCACTGATTTGCACTGGTAAATCATCAGTAGGCTTCAAGGTATCATTCAAGGTATCCAAGGGGATACCGTCTTGATGATCGTTGTTTGTTGCTATTTTTCATAGCGTTCTCTCTTTCAAGCATACTATGATTGAATTGTTTTCTTCAATGATGGAATGATTTCGAAGCCTGCGGTAGAACTTTGACAGCTGCGGTAGAAATCTGCGGCTACCGCAAACCGGAAAATTTTCTTAACAACCGTAATATTCTGCGCAGTTCATATGTATTTTCCACACGTTCTCCTATAATTGTTTTTAATCCACTTCGATACCGTCAATTCGCCCCCAAACTGGATGGCGTACACTCAGCTTAAGGTGATTATAAAACGAAGCCAAACAAGGGCACAAGACTGGAGAATCTGACAACAGTTTGCGTTGAAAACCAATCAATCTGCTTGCTTGCTGGTGGTGACTAATGGGATAAATTTTCAACGGTGAGAGCTGTTTGGTTCTCAAGTCTTGTGCTTTTGAAAATTTGAGGTGTGGCTTTGTTCTATAATCACCTTAACGCAATTTATAATTAAGTATTGAGTTGTAAATATTAGTATATATTAGTTGTGTTGCTAGAGGACATCTTGAAAATTCACTGAGATTCTTTCAGAAACCCTTCTGAAATTATTATATGTAGTTATTTCTTTGATCGCTCTGATTTTTCCAATAACCTCCTTGGGACTTCCTATTGGACTATCCCAGAAACCCATCTTGGGTTATTATGGAAATCTTTTCAGGATTCTGCTGTAAAATTCTGTAATTCTGCCGTAAAATTCTGGAATTCTGCCGAAAATGATTTAATGATTGCTTTCCAGTGTAATGGAATCTATTTTAAAAATCTGGGTTCGGGGATTCTCACAAAATTTCTCGGGATTTCTTCTGGAAATCCAATCGAAATTATTATTTAAATTCTGATATTTTCCTCGTAATTCTTCAGTATTTCTTCCGTGAAACTCTTTGATAGTTCTTCAAAATCCCTTTGAGATTCTTTCCGAAAAATGTCTTAGATTATACCTATTATTCTAGAATAATCTCGGAAAGACGCCTGGGACTATAATCAAATAAATCTATTATTTCACTTCACTTTCTTTCGTGCAAATTCTTGGGATTCTTTCGGAAATTCCTCTGGAATTCTTTTGTAAATCCCAATGGAATTCTCCCATAAATCCCTGTGGAATACTTCCGAAAATCCTGCTAAGAATCTTCCAGATGACGGGGATTTTTTTAAATCTTTATTTATGGAAATCATCCGAAAATTCCTCTGTAATTGTTTGTAAATCCTCCTTATATTCTTACAGAAATCCTTCTTATATTCTTACAGATTTATTGCTATTGATTTTATTGTTTCTGCCTGAGATAATTTTATATATCCAGAATTATTCCGAAAATTCCTTCGTGATTCTTTAGAATTTTTTTCTAAGATTTTTTGAGAAAAAAAACTCTGTGATTCTTCTGGAAATTCATAAGGAAGTGTTTTTGATTTTTTTTCGTGATTTATCATTGATTTTCCTTGAAAATTTTCTTAAATCCTTGGCTGAATTTTCTGAAAATCCCTCTTGACTTCAAATGGAAATCCTCCAAGAAAACTACCGGACAGTCACTGGGACTTTAAAAAAATACCTATGAGATTCTTTGATTACTGATTTCTTTTTCTGAGCATCTTTTGAAAGTGACTTTTAAATGGTTCTGGAAATTCCATTTGAAATTATTCCGTAAATCTTTCTGGAGCTCTTCTGGACATCGTAATTATTCTGGAAAATATTCATGAAATCGTCTGGATGTCTGTGACTTTTCATTGAATCTTCAGGGGTTCTTGCGAAATAACTTCTGGGATTCTTTTGGATATCACTGTAAAAAAACATTCAAAATCCATTCGAAATTCTCCTGAGATTGTTTCAGGAATTTACGAGAATCCTTAAAATAATTCCTTTAGAAATCTCCCTGATAATATTTTAGTGATTTCTCTGTGGTTCTTCTGTAAATCGACCTGGGATTCTTCCGGAAATCCTCCTTTAATTCCAAAGCAATTTCCAGAAGAATTTTTCAGAAGGATATTTTTAAGAATCCTGTATATTTTTCCCTAAGAATCTCAATGTATTTAAACAAAATACCAGGACAATTTACGGTTGAATCTCACAAAAACTTCCGGTGGAATTCTTGAATGCTTATCATTCAAGCAGAATTCCAGTCGTATTTCCGGATTAATTTCGGCAGGTTTTACGGAAGAATTTCTTGAAAAATTCCAGTAAAATTTCTGGAAGAATCTTTGAAAGATGTTTTGAAGTCCTCCAGCAGGATAACAGAAAGAAATCTGGGGGTATTGTAGAAGAATTTCCGAAAGAATCCTAGAGAGATAGTCGAAATAATAACAGTTTTCTTGAAAAATTCAGGAAACTCCCAGAGTCTAGAGGTAATTCGGGAAGAATTTCTGCAAGAATCCTTAACAGAAGGATTTGAAGGATCCTCAGAAAGATTTTCGAAAGTATCCCAGAAGGCTTCCCGAAAGAATGCTAGAAAGATATCTGGAAGATTTCCTACAGGATTTTTGGAAGAGTCCCAGACAAATTTCAAGAATATGGACGTAAAAATCTCAGTGGCATTTTTAGAATAATTTCAGAAAGATTTTCGGAAGCATCCTCGAAAGTATTCTAAAGGGATTCCGAAAGCATCTAAGGTGATTTCCGGAAGAATACCAGAGGTATTCTCATAATAATCCCAGAAGTATTTCCGGAAAAAGGCCAGAGTTATTTTCGGAGGAATTCTCGACGAATTTGTTGTAGAGTCGTAGTACATTTTTTGGCAAAATCCTCTAAAAATATCCAGAAGAATTGCATCAGGATTTTTGTTAGAATCTTCCATTGAATTTCCGAAAGAATCTTCGAGAATTTCGATTCAGATTTTGATTTCCAGGATTTCAAAAGTAATCCTTAAGGAGATAAACGCAAACTCACATACAGATTTATGCAAATATTCCAATAAGATGTCCAGAAGAATCACAAAGGATATCCGAAAGAATCTCAGATATAGTACCGGAATGCTAACGATGTTTTTTAGATGAGTTCAAAGCGATATCTGTAAGTATTCTGTGATTTCCAGAAGAACTTAGAGAAAAATCAGAAATGATCTTTAGATTTCCAGAACAATCCCAGAGAGGTTTTGAAGGATTCATAAGTGATTTAAGGAAGAATCCCAGGAGGGAAATTCCATAGAATTCTGGAGTAATTTCTGGACCAATGTCTTTTTATATGCTGTATCAATATTTACAAGTAATTATAATAAACAAGTATTTATGGAACAATAACAATTTTAATTTATCGCCATAATTGAACGACAATTTTAATTAGAATGTGCATCCACCACATCATCCCTCTCAGAAGGATTGTGATTCTAAATATTTTTTGCGGTGATTCAGAATTGTAATCACATTCTAGTTTAATTGTATGTGGTGTCATTCAACATTTAAAATAAGATTCGTTAAGCCGAACATGTTGATCCTTCGACATTAACCAACGAGCATTGCTTGAAATAATGAGATTTTTTCGATTACTTTGATTACTGATTTCTTTTTCTGAGGATCTTCTAAAAGTTACTTTCAAATGATTCCGAATCCCGTTTGAAATTATTCCATGAATCTTTCTGCAGTTCATCTGGACATCGGAATTATTCTGGAAAATATTCATGAAATCTTCTGGATGTATGTGAATATCCTTTAAATCTTTCAGGGATTCTGGCGAAATAACTTCTGGGATTCTTTTGAATATCACTGTAATTTGGATTTATAATTCTCATGGGATTATTTCAGATATTAACGATAATCCTTCATACAGAAGTGATGTTTCTGTGAATCGCCTTGGAATTCTTCTGGAAATCCTTCTATAATCCCAAAACAATTCTCAGAAAATTTTTCAGAAGGATATTTTTAAGAATCTCAATGGAATTTCTGAAAAATACCAGAACGATCTACGGTTGAATCTCACGAAAACTTCCGGTGGAATTCTTGAATGATATCCGGAAGAATGACAGTCGTATTTTTGGATGAATCTTAGCAGGTTTTACAGCACAATCCCAGCAAAATTTATTGAAAAATTTAGAATAGAAAGATATCCGAAAAAAAAAACTCCAACAGGATTTTTGTAAGAGTCCCAGGAGTATTTCAAAGATATTGGCGTAAAAATCTCAGTGGAATTTCTTGAAGAATTTCAGAAAGATTTCCGAAAGCATCTCGTCATTTTTGGAAGAATACCAGAGGCATTCTCATAAGAATACCAGAAGTATTTCCGGATAAAAATCTAGAGTTATTTTCGGAGGAATTCTCGAAGAATTTCTAGTAGAGTCGTACATTTTTTGATAAAATCCTCTTTAAATATCCAAATGGATTGCATCAGGATTTATGGAAAAATCTTCCATAGTATTTCGAAAACAATTTTCAAGAATTTCAAAGAATTTAATTTCCTGGATTTCAAAAGTAATCCTTAAGGAGATACACGCAAAATCACATACAGAGTTCTGCAAAAAAAATCCAAAAAGATGTCCAGAATAATCGCAATGGGATATCCGAAAGAATCTCAGAAGTAATACCGGAATGGTAACGTTTTTTTTGGATGAATCCCAAAGCGATATCTGGAAGAAAATTCAGAAATAATCTCAAGATTTTCAGCAGAACAATCCCAGAGAGGATTTGAAGGATTCATGAATGATTTAAGGAAGAATCCCGGGAGACGCTCCCAAAGAATTCTAGAGTACTTTCTGGAACATTTTTTTTTCATATGATTTATATATAAAAATACTTTGATTCAAATATATTTCTTGTGTAGCATTAAGTTTAACTACAGACATAGCTCGTAACATCAATAATAAATTAAATTTATAAATCTTTTAAACACATCCAAATTAAATAACAGTTCAAAGAGTAAAATACCATTCTCATGAGTTTTTGAGAATCATATGGTCGGTGTTTAGACAGACCAGACTAGATGAATTTTGGAGCTCTAAGGATACGTAAAGAACTCCATCAATTTTAAATCTTCCATGTTATTTTGATACAAATGTATCATCAAATAGATAAGTTCCATTATTACAGTAAATATCTATAATATTTTGATGTTTCCCATGTTTGGGGTACATTTTTCTTACTCGATTGAAAAAAACACTTGGTTCAGTCTGTCTGAACACCGACCATATCTATGTTTGTTATTTGATATTTAAATACTTGAATTGGGCTGTATCAATATTTACAGGTAATTATAATAAATAAGTATGTATAGAACAATAACAATTTTAATTTATACCCATAATTGAACGACAATATTAATTAGAATGAGCCTCCCCCACATCATCCCTCTCAGGAGAATTTTGATTCCCAATATTTTTTTTTTTTTGCGGTGGTTCAGAATTGAAAATATCAAAAGTCTATTGTAATCACATCCTTTTTGTTCAATTGCATGTGGTGTTATTCGATATTTAAAATAAGATTCGTTAAGCCGAACATGTTGATCCTTCCACAAGAACCAACAACAAGCATTGCTTATGTTAAGAGATTTTATCGTAATGCACAACCAGCCTAAACGTTCTTCCCCTTTTGTATATGTACTAATTATAATTTCAAATTATTTTAATTAAATTAGTTGTGTTGTCTACTATTGTACACGGCAATATGTTTCAAAATAAGTAGCTCCGCTTTTAAAACAAACTTTAACATCGATCAACCAAACCATAGAATATCCAATAGCGAAAAAATAATAATAATAACCGATCATTGCAAATCGAGCCGAACTGGCGCTCTTTCCGTGCGCACGCGCTCTGTCCGTGCGCACGCGCTTTCTGCAGAGCTGTCAAACAGACTTTTGTGCCTTTCTTCTTTCGCTCTCCTTCAACTCAACAACTCAGCACGATCCACCTCCTGGTGGATTGGTGAGCTGTCTGGTTGTTGCAGATGAACAATCATCGTGTAGCGCGACATCATCATTGACACTAAGCTTGCAACTCACCAGAAAATCGTGGTACAATTAACAACGGCCCTTCTTATAAAGGATCACTAGGGTGTACCAATATTAATGTTGATTTGATTATTTTTTGTATTGTTTTAACGTAAAAGTATGGAACAACATTTTGACTCAAATGCCGAACACTGTGTTTATTCTGTCTCATTTTCCGAACACCTTGATTCAAATTCCGAACAGCACGATTAGATCATATTCAAATAAATAATTTCGCACATAAATTTATCTGAGCTTGTTTTACTGGTCTCAAACGAGAGAATCACCACTACTCCCGTGGTAAAAATAATATTGGAGACGTTAAAATTGAATTGCAATTGACTGCCATTTCCTTGTTATTCGGTGACATATTTCAGCGAAACATTTCAACCAAATCGCCATACAAAAACCGAGTGTTCGGAATATGAGTCTGTTCGGAATAGGGTCCTAAAGCCCTGTCCCTGTTGGAATAGAGGTAGTGTCGCACCTCAGGTAGAAGAATCGTCGGTTGAGAAGCATGCACCGTCGTAGGTAAAAGTGTGGATGTTCGTTGAGAGAGGTATGATATTTGTGTAGGATATTGAATTGTAAATGTATACCTGGTTTGAATAAAGAGAGTTGCAGCTGCTGATTGAGGTATCAGTCAGTTAGCTGCCCAGTTGAAGGAAACATCTACTGTATTGTATCCTCCACCGATGTAAATAAATGCATAGACGGATCTGTCACATGAAAAGGCCTATCGGATGTGGACGGGCTAGCCTCGCTGGGATCTGCGTGGTCTTAGCGGACTAGCTCTTCAACAGTCCCAATGTTGGTGCCAAACGCTTAAGTTTAGGTCAAAAACATATGTTTACTCAATTTTCTAATGTTCTCCGATGGTTTGAGTCCAAAAAACATTTTTTTATGTTTTTTTTAAATTTTGTCACACCCCTTGGTTTAAACTCAAGTTTTGGGTGTATTTTGTTTTCCGTGTCCCTTCCGAAATGTCAGAAAGGAACAACCCCGGTGTTAAAAAGTTGAACCCCTGTGGCATTTTTGTCGACTAAGCGAACGTCAAACATGATCTCAAATGTCAAGGTTCATTTATGGATCCAATTTTTGAATTAAAGTTTTAATGTGATATATCCGTTATTTCAGCGGGAAAAAATGCTAAAGTAGTTGCAGTAACATGCTCTTTCGTGATATTAAATGAAAACAAGATTTCATTAAACATTTTAGGACCCTATTTGTGACAAAACGGTAATCCCGAACTTCTTTTAACAATACTGCATTAATAAGGCAGCCTAGTTAGCAATGCAATTTTATAATATTAGCTAGTGTGAAACATGAAACGGTGAAGCCTTGAATGTACTTTCGATGAAGCCATTAAAATTCAACATGAGAAATATTTCAGAAAAAAAAACTGCGAGAGTAATGTTGGATCTAGAAGAGTTTTTGGAGCAATTCTGGAAGTAAATGTTAAGGAGACCATATGAAAATGCTTGGAGGGAAAACTAGAGGAAATGATGTAAAAATTTTTGATGATCTTTTGTGGATTTTCTTGAAAGAACTCCTCTACACGCAGCGAACTGGAATTTCATACATTTTGCCTTATGAAAGGTGGAACGATTATTGCACTCAGGCAAATGGACTATCGATAATCATAGGAACCCCTTATGAAAATTCGCCACAAGAAATCGGATTGAAATTCATAAATTTGCCTTATGAAACCAGAATTTGAAAACAAAAAACGTTTTCGCGGCAACCTGGAATCGATCCAAGAACCTTACGATCGATAGGCCCGAGCGTACACCACGCGCCTATCAACACCTTGATGTGGAGTGATGCTAAAACGATACATAAAGCGTTCGTATTGCAATAATCGTTCTACCTTTCATAAGGCAAAATGTATGAAATTCGTTAGTCCAGTTCGCTGCGTGTGCAATACGAACGCTTTATGTATCAGTAGATGAAAAAACCGAATTTAGTACTATACCATTTAATTCCACTAGAGTTTGTATACTTTGACAGATACGTGTATTTCGACCTCAACTGTAAGGCCGTCTTCAGTGTCGTGTACTAGACTAGACGCGTATCTGTCAAAGGATACAAACTCTAGTGGAATTCAATGGTAAAGTACTAAATTCGGTTTTTTCATCTGCTTCTAGGTATTCTACTAAACAGCTCGAAGATTTATTATCAGCTTTATGTATCGTTTCAGCATCTCTTCACATTGTGACATGTGCATTCAACATGTCATTCCTATTCCTACATTTTAGCATATCCAGCAGACCACACCAGTGGAAACATGCGATCGTAAATTACCGTCATAGGCATTGAACCATCAGTTCAATGCCTGCTCAAAATAGTCAGCACTTATGGCAACTGCCAGAAGTGTCGGGTAACAATTTATTGAACCATGCTGTTGCCATCCGCAGGCATGGCCCTTTTTGGAATACTCTATCTTTCTCTTTTCCGCATGCATCGATCACTGATAGGTGATCGCCTACATGCTGTTTCACATAGATCGAAGCTTCGAGTGTCTCCAGTAGGACCTTGTAACAAATCAATTTGAAATAAAGAATCATTCTTGACTGGAAAGCGTGAGAGTTCATACCTCTAGTGATGACAATCGTCCAAGTAGAAATGAACGTTACATGGCGACCGTAACTAGTCGAATCTATTAAGTGTTGTGTTCAAGATGGAGAAAAATACGAAATTAGGACTTTGTTTAGTGCTTATCTGTGTCGCAAGTGGGTTCATGTTAATTGAATTTTTATCTGCTTACCTCAAAGATATGAAAGCGATAAATGATATGGCTAAAAACGCCATCCACTAGAAAAGTGATTCCCCCAGACAATGGAATTTGGACCATTGAAACTCGAACGCAAAGCAAATTAGTGAATGAACAAAGTCCCAAAATGGGCAAAACTGATTCGAAATCGGACGTTGTACATAACGCGGATCCTCAGATCCGAATCGTGAATAATCAAGAAATTCATAGTGAGTTCCACGAAGAACATGCAATCAAGCTGAACATTATTCTGGTGGTTGTATCGGCTCAGCTTATTTTAGTTGTGTACAAAATGTGGCGCAGAAGAGTGCAGCAAAAAGCTATTAGAAAAATTAAATCCATCGCGGAACTAGACAAAGTCTAGTACAAAATCGAACAAATAAAGACAATTTGCAAGTGCGCGGAACGACCCGATGGTATCTTAATGATTCCTGATAAGGTGAGGAGAATAATAACCTGAACCAAAACGAGCGTTGAGGAGCGCGCCTCCCTCGTTCGTCATCAACGCGAAGAACAACTCATCAATGGGCGTTGAGGAGTGCGCCTCCGCCCCATCAAACGAGTGTTGAGGAGTGCGCCTCCACCGTTAGGCAGAATTAGCTGTAATCTATGTAAGTAAATTTTGCCTGTAAACAATTGTAACCAACAAAACAAAACAAAAAAAAAAATTTTGTCCATCAATGGAAGAATTGTTTATCAAGTTAAAAAACGTTTTATTAAATTTTAAAAAAGTACCAAATCGTCGATACTCAGCGACGCATTTAACAAGAGTATCGAAGTTAAGTAAAATATTATACAACAAAATTTTAGCTAATCTAGTGAATTATACAGTAAGTGAACAGACAATTTACAAAGAATCAGCTTCCAAGATTTTCACAGAAATCAGTGAAATTTTAGACACTAAATTGGGTGTACCATCGAAAACATTACCATCCTTCAAAATATTGTGTAAAGTTATATGCATATTTCTTAAATCTTATAATAGAATCAAAATGACTTCTATAGCTGAAACAATTAAAATCGTGGCAGCACTTGTTCCGCAATACAGCGGATCGGTGGATAAACTACCAGCTGTTATATCTGCGCTTACTGCTCTGAAATCGCTTATTACGAACGATAACAGGGCAGCGGCGATTCAAGTCGTGCTATCACGTTTCGATGGCAAAGCGCGCGCCGCGGTAGGTGACAATCCTGCTACAATAGATGCAATAATAGACATACTGAAAGATAAGTGTAACAAAAGACCACATCCGGAAACGGTAGTGGCAAAGCTGAATGCAGCAAAACAAACCGGTGACATAAGTCAGTTTGCGCAACAAATAGAAACGCTCACTACGGAGTTAGAAAAGTGCTACCTGGCAGAAAATGTCCCGGTTAACACTGCTACTAACCTAGCCACAAGAGCCGGTGTAAAAGCTCTCACTGCTGGTATTCGCAGCAGTGAAACTAAAATGATTTTAAAAGCAGGACAATTTAACACGTTATCTGCTGCAGTTGAAAAGGCTATCGAAAACGAACCAACCAAAGAGCCACAGAGCATTTCGCAAATGATGTATGCGAAAAGAGGTAGTTTTCAGTCACGTGGTAGAGCAAATACCAGACAAAATCATAATCGTGGATTTAATAGAAATAATAATGCCCAAAACAATTACAACCAGAGACGAAACAATTTCAATAGGTTCCAAAATAATTTTTACCGTGGACAGCAAAACACGTTTCACTCTCGAGGAAACCCGAGAGGAAGAGGAAGACACATCGGTCATTCGACTTACTATGCACATACACAGTACCCTCCAGAAAATGCTCAAGAAAGGCAACAACTAATTCCTACGTATCAAATGCAGCCTACACAGCATTTTGCAGTCCAACAACCTCAAAACGTACAAAATAATAGTGATATCCACCCTTTAGGGGTACCACTCTGGCGGCATATACAATAAATGTGACCGCCACCAACTACGTACAGCTAATGCTCGATATGACAGATTCCCAATCTTCATTCATTGTTGATTGTGGCTCGGACATATCGATTATAAAAGCTAACAAAATTAGGAAAACACAAATTTTTTATCCCTCTGACAAATGCGATATAATCGGAATAGGTCAAGGTAATACAAGCACAATAGGAACAACGCATGCAAATTTACTAATCAATGGCATGTTAATACCACACAAATTCCACATAGTAGAGAAAATTTTTCCTATCCCCACCGATGGTATTTTAGGGAGAGATTTTCTCGTAACTTACAATTGTAAAATAGACTATGAGTCTTGGTTACTGCATATACCTATGAACTCAGAAACGTTAGAATTGCCAATTGTGAATAATTTTCAACGCCAAACTATCATTCCCGCCAGATGTGAAATCATCCGAAGACTCAATAATACAAATTTAGCAGAAGACAGCGTGATTTTTTCCCAAGAAATTTCAGATGGTGTATTTTGTGCAAATTCAATTGTAAGCATGAACAGTTGTTTCATTAAGTTTATAAACACGACTAACAATGATTTCATATTACCATTAGGATTTACACCAAAACATGCCCCTTTAGCGAAATACCACTATTATGCCTCAAATGATGTACCATGCGACGAAATGAGAAAACAGAAACTAAAAAATGAAATTATAACACAACATTTAGAACCTAATATTAAACAAATAGTTGAAACCCTGTGTCAAGAGTTCAACGACATATTTTCACTTGAAAACGATATTTTGACTCATAATAATTTCTATGAACAAAATATACAGCTTAACAATGAAAAACCGGTTTACATCAAAAATTATCGAACACCGGAAAGCCAAAAATCTGAAATTAATGCACAGGTCGAAAAAATGCTAAATGAAAAAATTATTAAAAACTCAACTTCACCATTCAACTCACCGATACTATTGGTTCCTAAAAAGTCCTCACCAGACGAGAAAAAATGGCGTTTGGTGATTGATTTCCGGCAGTTAAACAAACTAATAGTACCAGATAAATTTCCACTTCCCCGTATTGATGATATTCTAGATCATTTAGGTCGAGCAAAGTATTTTACTACACTTGATCTCATGTCCGGATTTCATCAAATACCTTTAGATGAAAACTCCAAAAGTTATACAGCCTTCTCCACCGACAAGGGACATTTTGAATTTAATAGACTCCCTTTCGGACTAAACATCAGCCCAAATTCATTTCAACGTATGATGTCCATCGCTTTGAGCGGACTACCACCGCAATGTGCATTTCTCTATATTGATGACATCATTGTGGTAGGTTGTTCCGTGAATCACCACATTACAAATTTATATAAAGTATTTCAACAATTAAGAAAATTTAATCTTAAATTAAACCCGAAGAAATGTCATTTCTTCAAAAATGAAGTGACGTATCTCGGACACAACATTTCAGAAAAAGGCATACAGCCTGATAAAACAAAATATTCCGTCATCTCAAACTATCCTGTACCCAAAAACGCTGATGACGTACGGCGATTTGTTGCGTTTTGCAACTACTATCGTCGGTTCATCAGAAACTTTGCAGAAATAACTAACCCCCTGAACAAATTATTACGAAAAAACACGCCATTCAAGTGGAGCGAAGAATGTGAGAATTCATTCGCCACACTAAAAAGCAAGTTAATCTCACCACAAATTTTACAATTCCCTGATTACGAAAAGGATTTCATCATAATTACAGACGCCTCAAAACTTGCTTGTGGTGCAGTACTTGCTCAAGTTCATGATGGATTCGAATTGCCAGTCGCATTTTCAAGCAAAGCATTTACGAAAGGCGAATCAAATAAATCAACGATAGAGCAGGAACTGACTGCAATACATTGGGCGGTCAATCATTTCAGACCATACATATATGGTAGGAAATTTACTATACGTACAGACCATCGACCCTTGATATATTTGTTTTCGCTTAAAAATCCTTCTTCTAAACTAACTCGAATGAGATGGGATTTAGAAGAATATAATTTTGAAGTAGAATACATCAAAGGAAAGTCCAATGTGTTATCAGATGCGTTATCGAGAATACAAATTACCTCTGATTCTCTGAAACAAATGTTTATAGTCACAAGATCAATGACAAAACGAAAAGATACCAAAAATTCTGACCTTTCTTCACAGAAGCCTGATCAACTTCACGTGTACGAAGCTCTGAACAATTTGGAATCATTCGATTTGCCAAAACTAACTTTCTCATACAATATAAATAAAACGTGTGTATATATGACCATTTATGATAAGAAATTTCGGAAGAGGTTATCTCCAGGGATAGCACTCGCATTGGAAAAACCCGGAAAAACTAAGTTAAACCTTGAAAACATACTACAAATTATCGATGGCAGGCCTGCCGATAACACAAATATTATGGGAACAATCCCGAAAAAGCTAGCAATACAGAAAAACGACATTATTTTTAAACATATCAATATAAACAGTTTCAAAACAATAGGTAATGCTGTTCTTAGGAACGCTACCATATTAATTTATGAAAAGCCTGTTGAAATATCAACAGTAGCAGAAATGAACGGTATATTGAAACAATACCATAACTCCCCAACAGGAGGTCATCCAGGAATAAACAGACTATATAAAAAACTCAAATCGTTGTATTCTTGGCCAAACATGAAACAGACGCTTACAGATTACGTCAACTCATGTGAACTTTGTAAAATTAATAAACACGCGATACCAGTAAAAACGCGTGCAGTAGTAACGACTACACCTAACAAAACTTTTGAAGTTGTGTCCATTGACACCATCGGACCGTTTGCACTCACTGAAAAAGGAAACCGCTATGCAGTAACATTGCAATGCGATCTTTCCAAGTACGTGATTGCGATTCCTGTCCCAGACAAATCAGCTGCTTCAATAGCTAAAGCAGTTGTAGAAAAATGCATTCTTATATATGGACCAATGAGTTTCATAAAAACGGACCAAGGAACCGAATACAAAGGCGTATTCGATGAAGTATGCAAATTACTGCAGTTAAACCATACTTGTTCGACCGCTTACCACCCCCAAACGATTGGTGCTGTAGAGCGCAACCATAAATGCTTAAACGAGTATTTAAGGATCTTCGCTAATGATCGTACACATGATTGGGATGAGTGGTTAGCATTTTATTGCTTCGCATATAACACAACCCCAAACACAGACCATGACTACACCCCGTTTGAAATTATTTTTGGTAAAAAACTAAACACTTTTAAAATCAGTGAAAATCTACAAGTTGATCCACACTACAATCTAGATTCTTACGTAAACGAATTAAAATTCAGACTTCAAGTTACACATGCCAATGTTATACAAACAATAATTAACAAAAAAGAACAACGAACAAATAAAATAAATGACAGAATTAAATCTACAGATTTGAAGATAAATGATACAGTATATTTACAGATTCAAAATAGACATAAGCTACAACCAGTTTATGCTGGTCCTTATAAAATAATCCAACTACGAGAATCAAATGCAATAATTAAAGACAGTAATAATAAAACAATGGAAATACATAAATCAAGACTTGTATTGAAATAAATAACTATAATATATAATAAATACAGAAGAGAGATGCTCCCACCTTTTCCTTAAGGGGAAGGAGAGTATTAGGAGAGATAACATAATATACATTTTGGAAAATAATTAGATTATAAAACATATTTACGAGATAACAAAATTCAAAAATAATAATAACAATTGTGAGAGACATTTGAAGCTGAACCTTTCTATATAATTATCCTTTCTCGCCCGTAGGGGAATGGTGTGACATGTGCATTCAACATGTCATTCCTATTCCTACATTTTAGCATATCCAGCAGACCACACCAGTGGAAACATGCGATCGTAAATTACCGTCATAGGCATTGAACCATCAGTTCAATGCCTGCTCAAAATAGTCAGCACTTATGGCAACTGCCAGAAGTGTCGGGTAACAATTTATTGAACCATGCTGTTGCCATCCGCAGGCATGGCCCTTTTTGGAATACTCTATCTTTCTCTTTTCCGCATGCATCGATCACTGATAGGTGATCGCCTACATGCTGTTTCACATAGATCGAAGCTTCGAGTGTCTCCAGTAGGACCTTGTAACAAATCAATTTGAAATAAAGAATCATTCTTGACTGGAAAGCGTGAGAGTTCATACCTCTAGTGATGACAATCGTCCAAGTAGAAATGAACGTTACAACATCAAGGCGTCGATAGGCGCGTGGTGTACGCTCGAGCCTATCGATCTCAAGGTTCTTGGTTCGATTCCAGGTTGCCGCGTTAACGTTTTTTGTTTTCAAATTTTGGTTTCATAAGGCAAATTTATGAATTTCAACCCTATTTCTTGTGGCGAATTTTCATAAGGGGTTCCTATGTTTATCGATAGTCCATTTGCCTGAGTGTAGGAATCTTTGGAAGATCTCCTACAGTAACAACTGGGGTAATCTGTGAAGAAATTAGTCAATAACTAACTGTTGAAATTTGTATATTGTTGTATTTGTGTGTTAAGCAAATTTAGTTCAGTGCATGCTGTTCTTCTGTAAATGAGCTACCGAGTTCAGCAAATGCACTAAAACACAGACAAACAGATGTCACACTCTCATCATTGGCCATCGACCACCTTTTTAACGGTCGGTTCAAAAATATGGTAGGTGGCCGATTCACCACCCGCAGCGCTCGCATCGTTTTTGTTCGTGTTTGACGTTTGCACACTACCGCCATCTGTTGGCCTATCGGCCAAACACACCGATTTTAGCATTGGGCGTACATGTCCTCGTGACTATGATTTTGATCGACATTTGTTCGAAGTGTTACGTCTGTGGTTAAAAGTTGCTGATTATTGGTCATCAAACGTCAACATCCCACCGCAAAATCGCCAGTGTTTGGAGGGGATTTTAACCTCCAAATTGCCAAATAACCTTCAAATCATCACCTCCAAGTTAGTTCTAATGCCCTCCGTTATATGAAATATGGTGGCGCGTCGATCGTCGCAAGTTTATCGTTAAACCACAGACAAACAGACGTAACAGCTTGAACAAAAATGATTAAAATTCATCACCCATATGTGAACTAGCGACATCTGTTGATCAAGTTGCACGAAAAGTGATATTGGCAACACTGACAACAAAATTGAACCTAAACGAAAATTTAGCAACACTGGCCGCATAATCTGTCAGATGTACTTTGTTTTGATTTCTTTTTGCTGGAAGAGCTAGTGATCGTTGTAAAAAATGATAAGGGATCGAATATTTGTGAATATTTATTTAAGTTGTGCAACTACTACACTAACTACTACAACACACCAATGTTTTCAAAATTTGAAGACAGAAAAGTAATCACGTATGGTGAAAAAGGG
Organism: Aedes aegypti; assembly: GCF_002204515.2. Lineage (NCBI taxonomy): Eukaryota > Metazoa > Arthropoda > Insecta > Diptera > Culicidae > Aedes > Aedes aegypti. The sequence goes on from NW_018736485.1 coordinate 174,090, forward strand.
AACCACTATGTCCATAACTGGTACACCTACCCTTCTTCTTCTTCTTTTTGGCGTTACGTCCCAACTGGGACAAATCCTGCTTCTCAGATTAGTGTTCTTATGAGCACTTCCACAGTTATTAACTGAGAGCTTTCTTTGCCGATTGACCATTTTTGCATGTATATATCGTGTGGCAGGTACGAAGAGACTCTATGCCCTGGGAATCGAGAAAATTTCCTTTACGAAAAGATCCTCGACCAGCGGGATTCGAACCCACGACCCTCAGCATGATCATGCTGAATAGCTGCGCGTTTACCGCTACGGTTATCTGGGCCCCTACCCTATACTTTGCAAAATTTCAGCTTTATCGATGTAATGGTTCACTCTTTGGAACCTGTTTTTCGAATTCACTGCAACCTGGGAGGGAGGCACCGATACTACACACGAAATATAAGACAACGTTATTTTGAACTGCAAGATAACTCCAGCTTGCCAACAACAATCAAGGCAGGCTTCGAGAAAATCGGTAGTTTCCTTTTATTGTGCACCTTCGATCTTTCCTGACAAACATGAAAAAAGGGCCACAGTTTTCTATGCACTAAATATTCATTTTCATTGGAAAAAGTAGAACGATGCGTTTTTCAATGCTTTATGTTCAATCAGATTAAATGGTGCTCACGTGACATTACTTGTGTTACGTGCATGAATTGATTTTCATTCGATTTTTATCACTTTTGAAGATATACGAAAATGTGTTTTAATCAGTTACGCGCTTTTTTCATGTTAGTCCAATGTTTGAGATCTGGGCTCACAGTGACAGTTCGTGACAGCGGAATCTCGGCTCACTATGACGTACAGAAATTTTGTATTGGTTTCTCCCTCCCAGACTGCAACCAGTAATATCTCTTTCGACCTATTGCTCACTCGACCTAATGTTCCTTGCCAAATGCAATCGATGAACAAAGTTGACGTTTGAGTGCACTCTTGATCGAGCGTCGATCAAATTCTTCCCAAATGCTGTCAGTTAGTCCTTTCAAAACAAAACTTCACCAGAAGTAAACACGAGTGCGTGTTTGAGAAAACACATTTTCCACTAAAATCCTCGTAAAATCGAAGAAAATTTGTGTTCCGCAATAGCCAACAACTCGCACAGCATTAGAATCACATCGTGAAAATGGTAGGTCTACGATTAACTCCAAATTGAGCTTTAATTTCAACCAGCAACGCATCGACTAACCTCTTCATCCCATTCTGTTTACCTCTCCCACCCACAACAGGGCAAAAAGAAGTTTATCGACAAAAAGAAAGCGGTCACATTTCGATTGGTGAACCGCAGTCAGCAGGATCCGCTCTACGTCGACGAAACGGCCCCTCAGCATGTGCTGGTTCCGATTTCGGCACCCGGCAAGGGAGATCCTCGCTCCTTCGCAAGTGCAATGCGTCCGTCCAGTTCCGCTGGCCAGGTAAGCAATGATTTTTTTTCTCAAGGGTGTTCCAGACAAAATCAATGCTCGATACGACATGGTGCTGAAACCTAAAATGGAAAAATATGCTAATTTTTTTTTTAAATTTTGTAGAACGAATCACCTTTCGTTTAAAGGTTCTACCGGATCGATTTGTGCAAAATGATCATATCTGATAGAAGGTGACATATTGTCCGGGCTAGTAGCAAGCCTTTTTTAGGACTATTTAACTGCAAATCTCAAGGAAACATGTTTAAAAAAAACGTAAATAGATAGTTGCATACCTCTAGGCCAATACTTCTCAAAGTGTGCATTACGGCGAATGACCTAAATGATATCTTTTGTTTGTTTAAAAGGTCCTACAAAAATGACGTTAGTCATTGGCGCTCTGCTTGATATGACCCCATCTGAAATTTAACATCTATTGCATTTTCCTCTTCCAGATGGACACAGAAAAGCGCAAAAAAGAACAGGCCAAATTCGGTGTCTACTTCGACGATGACTACGACTATCTGCAGCACTTGCGGGAACCCGGCCGCAACGAAGTGTACTGGGAACCGGTGGAACCCGCCAAAACCGCCGGGGCCGAGAAAGTTAGCATCAAATTGCCCAGCTCGGTGTTTGCTTCGGAGGTGGAAGAGGCGGAAGGTCTCACGAAGAAGAAGGCACAACAGCGTCCGGGTCCACGACCGGATTGGGACCCAGACGTAGTGGCTGCCCTGGATGAGGACTTCAACTTTGAAGATCCCAATAATGAGCTGGAGGATAATTTTATGGAACTGGCCATGGGCGGAGAGGGTGCCGAAGACGATGAGGATTTCTTCGACGAAGAAGACGAAGATGGGGAATACAGCGACGTTGATTCTAACGATGCGGCAATGTCGGACGACGATGACGAAGAACGGGACGGATTGGGACCGTTGGCTTTCGATCGGGAAGAAACCAAATCCAGATTCACAGAGTACTCCATGAGTAGTAGTGTGATCAGGAGAAACGAACAGTTGTCGCTGCTCGATGATCGGTTCGAGAAGTTCTACGAACAGTACGACGACCCGGAACTGGGCGCCCTGGATTGCGAAGACATTGAAGGCCATGTGGAGATCAACGATAGTGTGCTGCTGCAGTATGCCGAAGAGTATCGGAAGGAGCGGGACGAGAAGTACGATGTGGATTACGATAAGCAGTGGGACAAAGAAAGGTAGGTGGATTGACAGCAATAGAATCCTTAGCCTTAGCCCACTAAATTCGTTGAAGTGACCAGACTTAGGGTATCGCTTTTCGTAGGAAAATCCCTAATTTCGACCATTTGTCCCACGTTGGAAAGTGACTCGCAATGTAAATCATTTAAATGTCCCTTATTTCCAGAGCAGTTGTTAATGTGAATTTTGCAGATTTCATCTTAAAAATGTTCTTAAATAGTTTTTAGCAAGTTTTTTTAATTGGAGACATGTTTTACTGATTTTAGGGGAAGGGGAAGATGGGAGGAAATAGGGGGGATGGTCCCTTGAAGAGGGAAATCCCATAAGCGAAATGAGAGCATGTAGCTCCATAGCACAGTGGGTTCAAACAGCACCCTAAAAAGGGCACTGTAAAACTCATGAGCATAAAGAGAGCCTGGTTAAGAATAACAGAATGTCCTGAAAACTCATAGTTCTGAATTCAGTTTCACTTAATATGTAATTGGAATCGCATTTGCACAAAAACAGGACAGTTACATATCAGGTGATACGAAGTTCCACCATCGGATTCTCAACTATCACACACAAATGAGTCAGCACCTTGAATATTTGCCATGTGATAGTTGAGTGGGCTGTCAACGCTTTGACCAAGAGACTGCCATTCTGCTTTGACAATTTTTTGTTAAATACTTCGCCATCCTTGGAGATGGCTCAGTAATGAACAATTTTGTTTGACGACACGACTCCAAACTATTGCAATATTGCTTGTACTGAGTAGCCGCCCAAGAATTTATCTGAAACTTCACCTAGCACTTCGAAATTGGATTAGCTGGCTCAGGGCCAATGAAGCAATGGATGCTCCATCGTGAGCTAGCTCATCAGCCAATTCATTTCCAGCGATGGAAGAATGGCCAGCTACCCATACAAGGTTTACAGAGTTGACTGATTGATTTCAGTTCCTCAATTTAATTTCGACATGCGATAACAAGCCTAGACTTTGAGTTTGCCGAAGCAAGAGCTTTCATAGCAGCTTGACTATCTGACATACTTCTTTGTCAGACATCCACTCTTCCCGTAAAGGGAGTTATATGATGAATTTCCTATTAGGAAAGTGACAAGCAATTGTGAGATCACTCGATGCATGGACAATTGTGTCCCAATTCATCAGAAGTGGAAACATCCAAATAACTAGGATTCCCAATGGACGGAGATAATCCATGAAATTTGGTAAACAACTAACAGTTTGTGGAGTATAATGGGGCCTTCCTTAGCCGAGTGGTTAGTGTCCGCGGCTCCAAAGCAAAGCCATGCTGAAGGTGTCTGGGTTCGATTCCCGGTCGGTCCAGGATCTTTTCGTAATTGAAATTTTCCTGGACTTCCTTGGGCATAGAGTATCATCGTACCTGCCACACGATATACGAATGCGAAAATGACAACTTTAGGTAAAGAAAGCTCTCAGTTAATAACTGTGGAACAGAGGCGTCTCGTCAGCCTGTTCAACCTGTACATTGAACAGGTAGACCGTTTGAATCAAAATCGTACAACTAATTTAAATAACCAAATCAAATTCAACAAATCTTAAAATAGCAAGAGGGTTTACAATATAGTGTGGGTTCATACGCACTACATAGAAAATAGCAAAGTAATTGTCCAAGGCGCCAAGAACGATCGCGTAGTGTGCTTAGCTCTCGCACCATGTAAAAAGCTCGCTTGATACCCACAGCACGAGCGTGATACTTCACTAAAGACAGCAGCGCAAAAGTTGAAGAGACATGCCGTCGGAAAACACTACTGTGATTCAATCTGTTCAACTGCAACTGTTGAACCAAATCTCATATAACTAAGGTCCCACATACATTCACAGCTTAGTAATCTGTATACCACATAACATATGTGGAACTTAGAAGGACTTGAAAATCAAACCTTAATCAGTTTTATTTCAATTCTATGTTTTACGATCAATATCCAATATGATAGGGAATATTCAATATGATCTACTGCAGGTAGTAAGTATAGTTGAGTACCATATTTGGAAATTATTGTACTTTCAAAATTTCAAGACGTTGCCTTTGCATTTTTTTTAAAACATAAAAATTAACATTTACTTAAATAATCCTTTTTGTTATGGCTATAGCGGTCATGCGACTCAAAGATAAAGGGAGTCTATAGAAGATTTTTTTTTCAACAAATGATTGAAATGTAGAATACAGGTCGCTTCGATGCTTACTGACTTTAAAATGGCTTGCTCAATTTTCACCACCTAATAAAATTTCAATCTTGTCACTCCCTTGCAACGCCTATCCACCTATTCATTTCAATCATTTGTAAAAAAATCTTCTATAGACTCCCTTTACCTTTGAGTCGCATGACCGCTATAGCCATAACAAAAATAATTTAAAACAATCACGATCGATACCTTCTCCTACTTAAATAATCCTTTTTATCAGATATTCAATCTTTTAAAAATTGAGTGTCTTATATATCACCTAAGCATTCTATTTTGCAAAGTTCAATAATAATTTGGAACATTTGTGAAATAAAAAAAAAAATGTCAATTCACATTTCCATCCAAACTCCCAAAAAAATGACATCTCAAAAACCGCTAAAATTGAATTCATTGTATCGTTTTGTCTCAAATTCCGAACATGACTCATATTCTAACACTTGACTCTAATCAACTATTTTCAAATGAATCTTCAACTTTTCGGAACAGGATGATCAACTCTTTTTCAATTCAAGTCCTCTATATTAAAAAGTATTGAAAATATTAATTTCAATCTTCACAATCGCCGCTGTTCAGAATATGAGTCTTGTTAGAAATTTGAGACAAAACGGTAAACTGTGTAGATCCCAAAACTTTTTCATGACTTTTAATCGATAAAAATTTAAGATTCAGTCTAGAAAAATTATAAGCGTATAGAGCGTATAGTATTATTAGATCTTACTTCTGAAGCTGAAGCTTCTATCTAATAAGGTAAACATTTTGTGTAACTAGATCAAGATTGTAAAAGATTGTAAAACGTAATACTTGGGCATTAATCAATATTTCCAATTAAAAATGGACTATGATTGAAATACTGCTTAAAACCAATGTATCATGGCAATGACAATCATTTCAATTTGCATAAATCATTAAGATCTGACATTCAACATTGAGGACTGTTCATTTTATAAAGTGGACACTTTGTTTATGCTATATCTTTTTTATTTATTGATAAAATCGTAATCGGTTTTCTGTGTATTGTTGACCTATTATTCTAAAATGCTATAAAAATATAAAATCTTTGAAAATGCTTTTGGTTGAAGAGCTAAATAGTTTTTCCAAAAACTCTTAAAAAAAGCTGTCTGTCAAAGTTTAACATTAATTTTCGCAAAACAATAATCCTTATTTTTATGAACAAATTCTACTAAAGGTAAAGCTTTAAAAATATCAATTATATTCCACCATTCTATGACATTAGGTAACTTTAGTGATTTACCCATTTATGGCCAAATTTGCTGATACACCATCCTTTCACTCCCAGCAAAAGAGAACAGTAAAAAGCGTGTTCAAAACTAGTTTTGATTACTAAAAAAACTATATTAGTATAAACGAAAGCTAAATCGTGAGATTAAACCACAGTCTTAAGTATAAATTTTACTGTTTATGGTAGTTTACTAAAAAGTCTCATACTTTTAAAATCATGTACGCATATTCATCGATCTACAGCAAATTGTAAACAGTTTTCTCCGAATTTTTCAATTGGTAATCTCAGAATAACATATTATGAAAATAATATGTGGAAAATGAAATCGATTTCATTACAGTAGTGTTGCCAATTTTGATGATTGTCAATGTACTTTGATAGGTCTTCTAAGAATAAAGCAATTGTGTTTCTGTTGTGCTTTGAATGTGACGTGGGGACTTACTAAGTAACTCTATGAAGGCGTAAGTTATTTGTCATATTAATACTATACTAGGACTTCCGTCAGGACGTACTTTTACACAAAAAAATCTACTCATATCAATTCCCATCAAATTTAAAAAAAAAATCTTTAAAAATATACGGGAAAATTGATTTTATTATATCTGTTTAATTTTTGCTCCAAAAATAACTTGATTTTTTCCATCAGGCTTCTGATTGATGATGCTTTCGAAGAACAAGCCTTTTTGGAAAATAGAAAATATAAATTATCGAATTTTCCAGCCAATTTCTTACAATCATTGATTTTGATAACCTCAAAAAATCGACTGATCTAATCGTTGTTCCATATTCGTGTGAAATTTAATTATTTTGGAGAATTTTTATTATCATAACATTGTACAATACTAGTCGAACGATGTGCAAAAAACCGATTGAAATTTCATTGATTAATAAGAAAGATACAGCATGCACAAGGTGTCCACGTTATAAAATGAACAGTCCTTATAATTGAAGAGTTTTTCACCATTTAGGATGGATGTGGCTATTCGCTAAAAAAAGCTAATCCGTTTCAATTCTCTTAAAGTAGAGATCAAACATAATAGAACATTAAAATACGTTCCATTAGCACAAATTTTTAGATACAAATTGGCTACTTTATTGTAAATTTAAGGCGTCCGGAACCCAAAAATGGTGATTTGAATGATTAAACAATTGCAGGACACATGGCTATCCAAATCAATCGTTTCTCAAAAGGTTTACACTGATGCATTTTACTTAAAACTCCTTGATATAGTGGCTACATTATAGACCATTCGGGAAATTATGTAAGAATATGTCCTAGGAAGTATGATAAGTTTTACTTACTCTCAAATAGAACATTGAAAATTTGTTAGCAGTAGGCGTTTGGACCTGAGTTTAATCATAGTAACCCTAGATAATAAATGAAAAAATAAATCTTGTCATTCAATGTTCAACTCTCAAACCAAACAGTAGTTCTTTCTACGACAATATACTAAGAGGTTTTGAGCCCAGATTGAAACATTTCCACTGAAATATGTCACGAGTCAACTCTGAAGTAAGCGGTGTAGGAGATGGTGTTCAAGCAACTCACGGAAGGAGAGAATTTCCTCAAGTTACTCATCATAGTCATAGTCTGTCAAGTCTACCCTCAATAGAGCGATTGATCGGCAGAGACAACTGGACAACGTGGAAATTCGCTGTCGAGACGTTCTTAGAACTAGAAGACCTCTGGGAAGTTGTGAAACCAATACCAACCGCTGAAGGAGAAATTATCATTGATGCAACCAAAGATCGCAAGGCTCGCGCAAAAATAATTCTACTTTTGGATCCTGTTAATTACGTTCACGTCAAAGATGCGAAGACGGCCCGCGAGGTATGGGCGAAACTGGAGGCAGCTTTCGAAGATAATGGCCTTACCAGACGAGTAGGATTGCTGAGGAAACTCATTACAAGCAGCCTTTCATCGTGTGATTCTATGGATTCTTACGTCAACGAAATCATCTCTACAGCTCATCAATTACGCGGGGTCGGATTTGAAATATCTGAAGAATGGATTGGGACCCTCTTGTTAGCTGGATTACCCGAAGAATACAAGCCTATGCTGATGGCACTGGAAAATTCCGGTATCCCGATCACTGGCGATAGTATAAAAACAAAATTACTGCAGGAAGTTCATTCATCGTCGGACAAAAACGCATTTGTAGGTAAGCATGTATACCCGTATAAGCAGAAGCAAGGCGCAAACCATCCAAGGTCAGCTGAGCAGCCGCCGAAGGGACCAAAATGCAAGCACTGCCACAAGTTCGGTCATATCGCAAGAGATTGTAGAAAGAAGAAGGGATCTGCATTTTCTGCGGTATTGTCCACCAACAACGAAGAAGAGAGCGATGCCTGGTATTTTGACTCGGGAGCTTCAGATCATTTTACCAAGGATAAGTATTTATTAACGGAGCAACGACCGGCGACTGGTACAGTATTAGCAGCAGATAAGGCACCGATGAAGATCGAATCATCCGGAATCGTCAAGCTAGCAGCAAAATGTTGTCCAACAGATCCTCCAATCGAAGTCAACAACGTGAAATACATTCCAGAGATGTCGAATAACTTGCTATCAGTAAGCCAGATTGTCCGTAGAGGCCATGAAGTACATTTCAGCAGAGATGGTGTGAAGGTTATCAATCCAAGTGGAGCAGTAATTGCAACCGGCATTCATGATGTTCGCAAAGGTCTATTCAAGTTCGATGAAGATAAGAGCGCTGGAATGTCCTTAACATGTGTATCATCAAGCATGCAGCTGTGGCATCGAAGGATGGGCCATCTCAACATTTCCAGTTTGAAGCAGCTTAAATCTGGTTTAGCGTCTGGTGTTATGTTCGAAGAAACTGAAATTGAAAATTGCGTCGTATGTGCCATGGGAAAACAAACTCGCTTGCCGTTTCCGAAGAAAGGACACAGGGCGGATGAAGTTCTGGAGATTGTTCATTCTGATATCTGTGGACCCATGGAGGAAAAATCACTCGGTGGAAGTCGTTATTATCTATCCTTCACTGATGATAAGACAAGACGAATTTTCATGTATTTTTTGGAACGAAAAAGTGAAGACGAAGTCATGCGAGCATTCAACCAATTCAGGAGTTTTGCTGAAAATCAAACTGGACGAAGGCTGAAAACGTTAAGAACTGATAATGGAAAGGAATTCACAAACAAAGCTTTCCAGAACCTTTTGAAGAAGCATGGTATACGACATCAGACATCTGCTGACTACAATCCAGAACAGAATGGTATGGCTGAGCGCGTTAATCGTACAATTGTGGAGCGAGCGCGCTGCATGTTATTTGAAGCGAAGTTACCGAAAGTTTTTTGGGCAGAAGCAGTAGCAGCGGCTACATATTTGGTAAATCGTTCTCCAACGAAGGGGCACAAGCAAACACCAGAAGAAGCGTGGTCTGGACGAAAACCAGATTTGTCCCGAGTACGTGTGTTTGGATCAAAAGTCATGGTTCACGCTCCTAAGCAAAAGAGAAAGAAATGGGATGCCAAATCAAAAGAAGCTATATTCGTGGGATATGAAGAAGAAACAAAAGCCTATCGTCTATACGATTCCGTTAAGAATACCATATTCAAGAGTCGAGATGTTCTTTTTATCAATGAGTCAATGGAACGAGATCAAGAAAAAGGCAATAATCTATCAAAACGATCAAGAAATCACAATTTTGTTAGCCTAGATTTTTTAGAAGATATTCCTGTTACTAATTCGAATAATGAACAGCCACTCAATACTGGAGAAGAGAGATTGCAAGTTTCCCATAATGGCGTGATTAGCATAGCATAGCATAGCATAGCATAGACTGACTGTACATGTCAATGGTTGCTACTCCGTGATTGATCGGAACTGGTAAGAATTGCACTACGATCCAAATGAATAAGGGATGGGAGTTTCCGCTTACTCTCGAAGTGCAATTTTAGCAGATATAATATTATTGATCAATAACGGCGCCGGCCAAGTCCTTACAGTCAGTTGGGATGGGGAAGGAATGTTAGGGTGTAATGATTGTTGCTTCTAGAGACCGAGAATACCTCTGCATCTCCACAATCACCACGGGAAGGGTGTTTATTAGTGAGGGAGGAAAAGATCTGGGAGTCACCTCTGGTCGGTGATGCGATCCATGGACAAGGGGGAAATATACGACTTATATTTAAAGCTAGTTGTGTATTTTTGTCTCGAGAAGTTTTTGGTAGAAGCTTTAAAAAATAGGTCAACATCTATAATGTCGAACAATTCAAAAGACGTTTTTATTAATGTCGAAAACTGAAAATTACATGTATATATTTTGAATTATATGAAACAGGAATAATGCCGACACTTGTAGTGACGAACCATACATAGTTTGTTTGAAAATGACATATGAGTATTACTGTGCATTTTGTCTCGATATGGTAGAAGTTTTAAAAAATACGTCAACATTCACAATGTCGAACAATTCAAAAGATAATTTTTAATAATGTCAAAAAGAGAAAAATGTATGTATATTGAAATTGTATAAGAAAAAAGCATAATGCCGACACATATAGTGACGAACCATACAAAGTTTGTTTTAATATTACATAAAAGTTACGCTTTCAAGAAAAAATGTGTTATCATAAGCATGAAACGAACTCACCAGTTGGTAATCCATTCTCGACTGAACACAAAACTGACACTGACAGCAAAACTTCTTGGCGTTCCGAAAACAAACCGTCTTGCTTGGGCCTTCCCAAATACCTACCCAGCAAGACGCTCCAAAACAGGGAAAAAAAAAACTCCGGCGACGAAAACACGCGCGAAACCGTGAGCAAAATCTATCGGACGACGCAAAACCGAACTGTCCTGCTTGGGCATCACGAAGCACTACCCAGCAAGACGCTCCAAACAGGAAAAAAAATTCTCCGGCGACGAAAACGCGCGAAATTGTGAGCAAAATCTAACGGACGACCACTGCAAGTTTCCCATAATGGCGTGATTCCAGACGAACCCGATGATGACGACGAACTGCAAGAATCTGAGGTTTCGCAGTATTTTTCGCAAACAGAAAGCAGTAATGAAGATAGTTCAGACGATTCCAATGACGTGACAATAATGGCGCTCCCTCCACGAACAACTTCAAACCCACCGTTGTCACCGGTGTTGAGGCGCAGTGGACGGGAGCGCGCATTCCCTGGCAAGTATAACGATTATTATCTTCCAAACAAAGGTTTGCCGTCGTACCCAATTACAGATGTATCCCGAGAATCAACCAGTCGTGAGCATCAACAACAGCAGACGAATGAGGAACCACCACCAATCCATGGTTTGAAGGCAGTACGGAACATCAAAGATCCCCGAACTCCAACAGAAGCATTGAACAGTGATGATGCGGAGCTGTGGAGAGCTGCCATGGATGAGGAGTTTCAAGCGCTACTAAAGAATAATACGTGGGATTTAGTTGATTTACCAACCGGTGCGAAAACGATTGGATGCAAGTGGTTATTCAAGACCAAGGTCGATGAAAAAGGGAACGTCGTCCGATACAAAGCAAGGATTGTCGCACAAGGTTTTACTCAAAAGTACGGAGTGGATTATGATGAAGTATTCGCTCCTGTGGCCAAACAAGTTACGTTCCGCATGTTGCTGAGTATTGCTAGCCATAGAAAGATGTATGTGAAGCACGTAGATGTTAAAACAGCTTATCTTAATGGACAACTGGAGGAAACTATATATATGCGGCAACCTGAAGAATACAGCACTGGATCCGAGCGCAAAGTTTGTCGATTAAGGAGGAGTTTATATGGATTGAAACAATCGGCGAGGGTCTGGAACAGAAAAGTCGATTCAGTATTCAAGATGTTAGGTTTCAAACAGTGTCGAACTGATCAATGTTTGTACAAGCGCAATACTACAGGAGGAGAGACAGAATTTATTCTGATTTACGTTGATGACATGATTATTATTACAGCAACTGAAGAGGAATTTGTGTCGATCTACAACCAGCTTGAGAAGAACTTTGCCGTTACAAATCTAGGAGACGTACGAAGTTTTCTGGGAATTGAGGTAGAGAAAGACAATGAAGGATACAAACTCAATCAGCAAGCATACATTCGCAAGTTAACCGAAAGATTCAATTTGCAAAATGCGAAGCCGTCCAAAGTTCCAATGGACACAAGCTATTTACAGGAGAAGGAGGAGAGAGAACCGTTATCTAGCAATTCGCAATATCTTAGCCTTATCGGAGGTCTCCTGTATATAGCAGTGCAAACCAGACCGGATATATCCGTAAGCGTTTCGTTACTGGCTCAGAAATCAAGTTCACCGAGTCAACAGGATTGGAATGAAGCGAAGAAGGTACTGAGATATTTGTATGCAACAAGAGATTATAAGCTGAAGCTGAGATCATCACGAGAGAACCTATGCATGTACGTTGATGCTGACTACGCAGGAGATTGCAGAGACAGAAAGTCGAATTCCGGGTACCTAATCAAATATGGAGGAGGAGTTATTGCTTGGGGTTCGAGAAAACAGACAAGCGTAGCTTTGAGTTCAACAGAAGCTGAATTTATTTCCCTTGCTGAAGGATGCCAAGAATTAATTTGGACTAAGCGACTGTTGGAAGAAATTGTTGAAGAAGATATTGGACCAATCACCGTATTTGAAGATAATCAAAGTTGTATAAAACTCGTCGAAGGTGACCGAATCGAACGCAGGAGCAAACACATTGATGTACGATATTTCTTTGTGAGAGATCTGCAGCAAAAAGAAGTCATCAAGATGAAATATTGTCCAACCGAAACAATGCTGGCAGATATTCTTACGAAGCCTCTGCAACGTGTACGTTTGGAGCAAATACGAAAGATGATCGGAATACTACCAGATCCAATCGAGGAGGAGTGTTAGCAGTAGGCGTTTGGACCTGAGTTTAATCATAGTAACCCTAGATAATAAATGAAAAAATAAATCTTGTCATTCAATGTTCAACTCTCAAACCAAACAGTAGTTCTTTCTACGACAATATACTAAGAAAATTATACTTTGTTTTGCATTTTAAGTGTTAAACACCTATATTATAGATTTTGTAGAATTTAAAAGAAGTAATGTGCTTCATACCAGGATGGATTGGTTAATAAAACGAATTTGGAAGACTAAGAGAATAATTAGGATGCAAACGTAGTGTTCGCCAATAGGAGATAAACATCTTATTATTCACCACAAGGTATTTAAAATTCTATTAAAAGAGAATGCATAAGATATTCAAAAAGATTACTAAACATTCAAACCTTTAGTTTTATATCAATGAACCTACACCATACTAATGATAACTTAGATACTATTACAAATTACGATGAACTCTATGAAAGATTAACTTTTTTCCAACCTTTTTTCACAAGAAAACCATCAATTAATATTTTGATACTGACATAAAGTTGTTCTGGTGATTACCTAACTTAAAACTTAGCCTAAATTAAAAAAAACTAATACATAATTTTGTCCCGAAAATTTAGCTCAAAATAGTTAAAAAAAGTAACTTTTCGACGAAAAAAGTGACTTTAGTTGAAATGGCTTCAAAAATGAGACTTTAAAGTGACTGGCTTAAAATAAGTGACCAAGTCATTAAAAAGTGACTTGCTACCAGCCTTGCGGTATATCTAGTATAAAAGACACCGAACTGTCATTGCCGATGGTAAACAAAAACTATATGATTCGAGCAGTAGACCAGTTGCTGCAAAGATTGCAGACATTAAGATCGGGAGACTTCGACAACGTTGGGAATCAATGTCTGAAAACAAAACACATTTTTTATATTTTTCATAAAATGTAAATGTTTCTTTTATACTTTCGATAATTCATGTTCCATAACCACAGAATGTGATTTTTTCGAAAATAGTAAAGGAAATACTATTTTCGAAAAAATCACATTCTGTGGTTCTGGAACATGAATTTTCATTGCGTAAAAATGCTTCTGTTTTCGAAAATCTTTCCATTCACCTGAAAAAAAAAACTTCATGCTAGAAAAAAAAAAACATGGATATATTGATTCAATTATGTCGGATATCAGTGGCGTGAATTTAATTCTAATGTTGTTTCAAAAATAGTTATTTCCATTTCCTTCACGGAGAAATCGGATTACCCAAAAAATAACTTCTTTTTACTCAAATTTAGGTAAACTGCATTTCGTTTTTACCCACGGTTGGGTTGTTTTGCCCCTCTCGCAACAGCAATGTTGTCAAAAACAGAGAGAGAGAGAGACGCACGCTATGTCTGAACCAGACGATTATAAAAATCGAATGTACATCGGATTTTTTCTCGCTAGAGATTAGTATTTGATCTATATTTTCATAATCGGAAGGATTTAAAATATTCTATCGGTGAAATTTTGATTTTTAACACTTTTCAGCTATTTTTCATACTAAAACCCATAAAAACCTCGTTTTTCGGCGCCTTTAAGCCCACACAAAATGTATGGAAAAAAAATTACCGATAGAATATTTTAAAACCTTCCGATTATGAAAATATGGATTAAATACTGATCTCTAGCGAGAAAAAATCCCATGTACAATCGATTTCTATAATCGTCTGGTTCAGACATAGCGTGAGACGCGACCCAGCGTCGAAGTTCAATGGAATAAGCCAAATTTGGGTTCTTACGAGTTTACCTAACGTTAAGTTGTTTTAACCCATCGCGGAGACTTCGAAAACTAACGCTGGGTAGATTTTTTTTTGCACTTAGGGTTCATTCAAATATTACGTAACGCAAAATTTACCCATTTTAGACCCCCTCCCTCCCCCACGTAACAGTTTTTGTATGGAAAATTTTAGTTTTTGTATTTAGCGTAACACTATGTAAGACCCCCTACCTCCCCCTGCTGCGTTATGTAATATTTGAACAATCCCTTAGTTGTTTGTTTTGCCGTTGTCAAATGGAAACAACCTACTGATAGGTATATATCTGGGAGGGAGAAACCAATACAAAATTTCTCTACGTCACAGAGAGCCGAAATTTTGTTGTCACGAACTGTCACTGTGAGCCCGGATCTTAAACAATGGACAAACATGATAAAAGCGCGTAATTAGCCTAAGCATATTTTTGCATTTCATCAAAAGTAGCAAAAATCGAATTAGAATCAATTAATGCACATTCAAAAGTAACGTCACGAGATCACCATTTATTCTAATTGAATATAACGTATTGAAATGAGGCTCTTTTTACTGTTTTCATTAAAACTGAAAATCAAACGCATAGAAAACTGTGGCCCTTTTTCAATGTTTGTCCAGAATGATCGAAGGTACACAACAAATGAAAACTAGCGATTTTCACTAAGCCTGCCTTGATTGTTGTTGGCAAACTGTTATCTTGCCATTAGGAAAAATTTTGTATCCAATTTCGTGTGTAGTATCTGTGCCTCCCTCCCAGGTATATATCAGTTAACCCAAATTTGGGTTATCCCACGGAAGAGCCGAATTGCGTCAAAAGAAGTTAAAGTTGGGTTGATTTGCGCTTCGTGTTCGTTGCCACTCTGGATATATGTTATCTTTGGTTCACCTCAATACTACGCCGATTTATGTATTGGTGATGTAACTCTTTTGTCATTTCGATGTCCTTATACCAGCATGCAAATATTAAAATGGGTACCTTTTTTTGAGCTCCAGTTCCACTTATGTTATTTGTGTATACGCTCAAAAGCATACATGTGTGGAAACAACCCGTTCAACGGAATTAATTGAACACTTTTTCTCTTTCCCGAAGATTTGTACACTCTAAGAAGTTTCCTGATAGAATGTTGTTTTGTTCAGAATAGATCGAGTGTCCATACATCCATATCTAAAGGGCGAAAACGAAATTATTGCGACACATTCAACAGGCCATAACTTTTCTACCATTGGGTAAAAATCAACCAAATTTTGCACACTTTCTCATTGATGTGTATTGTTTACATGCTGTCAAACTCGAAGACGTCGTGTTTTTCGATTCAATGAAAATGGAGGTGAACGGGTGAACAAACGCGAGTCGAGAGAACAAATTCTTTCCAAACACCTGAAATTTCCTGACCTGTAGCACCGGCAATTGGGAAAAATGTTGAACATTCACCATTCAACCGTCTCCAGAGTGTTGAAGCGGTTCCAGGAGCGGTTGACATTACACCACGGCAAAGGAGCTGGAAGAAAACCGGGACCGGAGAACAAAAACAAACGGAGGGAAAGGTGAAGCGGATGATTAAAGCAAATCCCAACGTCTCAAGCCGTGATTTAGCTAAAAAGATCGGCATGTCGCAGAGCTACGTCCATAATGCAAAGAAGAGAGCTAGACTACATACATACAAGGTACAGAACTTCTCAAACCGCGATGAGCGGCAACAATCGATGGCTAAAACTCGGGCACGGCAATTCTACGAGAAGATGCTGACAAAATATGGCTAACAATCAAATGCACACCAAGCATATGTAAATTTGATTCATCCATTGTTAAACTAATAAATTGTGGTCTTTGGTGAAGTTAGCGCAGTCAATATGGAAAAAGACTGTTCTTAGAGTGTTGAGCATGCAAGTATTCTGCTAACTTTCATGCAATACGACGTCGGTTTTTCTCGACACGTTCAACCCAGCCGATTGAACAGGCTCAGGGAGATAAAAAAAAGCCCAGGAAGAATGTGGGTATTATGTATATAAATGAAATTATCGCATTTATTTTTTCTTCGTAGACTGCTCCAATTTTTATTTTTTGAATAATATGTGATTTCTTATTTGTTTTCTCTACAGATTATTGTGGAATTTATGTTTTTGATTTTTTTTTTTTTAAGAAGGATTAAACTTTCTAACGTAATTGTCGGATCGCCACCGAAGCGGACGGCGTACAAATTATTCGCGATGTGCTCTTCCCAAGTAAAATTTTCAGCTGACTAAGCTGTTACTCAGCTACTACTTGGGTTACGCTGCATTCTTACGATGTTCAAGTATTACGACGCTCATTTTAAATCCACATCTAGCGGCGGCGGTAACAAGCAGATATGCGCGCAATTCAACACAACGTCAAAATTCAAGTAGGCTTGAATTGTTCGTTCTTCAAAGACGCGAATGTTTAAAATGAGCTAAATCTGAAACATTTGGTGATTTTTATTTTGTATATCGACATCATCAGTTAATCGCATTCCGTGGATTTTTCTTGCAGAGCACAATACACTCATATTCACATATTGGTTGCAATGCATAAAGACCGAGAAAATTATTTAAGAAAATCATTAAAAAAAATCTGAATTTCTGCCGGATACACGAGATTAATATGTGACTGAAAATATTTCCTAGTCAAGTAAAACGTAGCAGGAAATTGTTAACATATCCATCACTGCAGTTATCTTACTAAATGCAAGAATTCATATTTGCACATTGATACATTTTTTTATTTCTGATATGTTTTGTGGCGGAAACGTGCCAAATCCGGTTAATCACCAACTTACTGTTAAAATAGGCGTTATTAACCAAATTAAAAAAAAATATTTCTTGTTGGGCACGCGACGCCTCTGTGTGGAAGTGTTCATAAGAACACTAAGCTGAGAAGCTGGCTCTGTCTCAGTGGGGACGTTAATGCCAATAAGAAGGAGTATAAAAATACAAAGTCTATTTACATTCAAATGTTCAAAGAAGATGTAGCGATGGTTAGATAAGGATTCAACATCTGAAACATGCCTATTCATCAACTCGTGAGTGATTCTGTTAGAGCAGAGCATTATGTCTAATACTTCTTCTCAAGCAGATACCATGAAGATTGGGCGATTGCCTATAATAAGTAATCCAAGATTTGTACTATTTTAGTATTCGATCAGACTGGAGCTTCCCAAATTGATAGCTGGGCTGCTCCAGATGATGTGCTGAGTATTAGCATCACTGCTCACAATCAGCAGATGGCCTTTTCTTAGACAATGTACGACAACTCGTTTGAAATCATCCGTTGGGGATGGTGCATCATGTGGTAGATACACCGTATGATAGACGTATTTCCTATTGTGGTCACCAACAGAAACATCAATTGTGACAACACATGCATATCTGGTTGTTGGCTCAGAAATAAATGTAGCAGGGATTGATTTATCAACGAGCACGTATGCATGAGGCATGACACGCGAATTCGCCATTTCATGTTTACTGAAAGTAACAAAAACTGAGTCCACAAGATTACCAAGACAGAAATTCCCCTACGAATGTAAGGTTCTTGAATAAACACCTCTTCGGCTGTAGCATTTTGCATGGGTATGCAAAGATTGATCGCTGCTGTTTTTTTATGCTACAACATGATCTGAGCTACCCAAGTAACATTGGTAGCTGAACAACAGCTTGGTCAGCTAAAAAGTTCTTTATACAGCTTTTTTTCAGCTAAATAATCTGTTATTCAGCTGCCAATGCTACCTGTGTATCCACTACCCAAACTTACCTATTAAGCTTCTTACAATCTCAGCACGAAAAAGACCAGCAGCAGAAAAAAACGTTTACTCTCAAAAGTCGCCAAAGGCGAAAAGCACAGAATACACTGTATAGAACGTATAATGCGAAACCATAAAACTGAAAATTTAAACTAAATTACAACATTTTTATAGTCCCACCCTTATTTAGCCTCAGGATTGAGACTGAAGAAGGGCAGCCGATTATCTCGGAATAACACAAAAGGACACCTGCACCATTGCTACGGGTAGTACAGGAAGGGCACAATACATTAAAGGGCGCCCTTGTACTCCGTTTGCGGTTAGGTTTTATTTAGACCCCCCCCTAACCATTCATTCTTAGGCACGGTAAGCTTAAAGCCGCATGAATTAGGGATCACCTGGGAGGCGGACTTTTACCATTGGAACAGGCAGTCCGTAGTGTTCATTCTTAGCCAATTGAAACAATCGCTACCGACACTACGCGGCTATCTAGGCTGCTCGGGAAAAGGAAGCTAATATTGATGATTAACCCTTGATGTACCCAATCAATTCCTTCTAGTTTTTTCAAAAATCTTCCAAT
>NW_018736486.1:0-21385 GCF_002204515.2 Aedes aegypti
ATGAAGAAGATGCTGCCTTGTCACAATACTTCATTCCGCATCACTGCGTCATCAAGCCCGACAGCACAAGCACAAGGCTCCAGGTGGTGTTCGATGCATCGTGTGCTACGTCCACCGGAGTCTCCCTCAACAATGCGTTGATGGTGGGGCCGACGGTTTAGGATGATATCATCTCTATCGTTCTTCGTTTCCGATTCCATCGGATTGCCATCGTAGCGGACGCCGATAAAATGTACCGTATGGTGCTTTAACAGTGGACGGACCGCAAACTCCACAAGACCTTCTGGCGGGATAATACGAACGAAGATATCCGAGTATTCCAGTTGAACACTGTGACATACGGGACGGCATCAGCGCCGTATTTATCTACTAAATCCCTCAAGCGGCTCGCAGAGCTGGACGGTCACAAATACCCTGAAGCGGCAATCATCCTCAAAGACTTTAATGTTGACGATATGATGACTGGCGTTGACAGCGTGGATGAAGGAGTTAAGTTTTGCTGCGACATGCAGCAGCTGCTAAAGGGTGGAGGATTCAACCTACGAAAGTGGAGCAGCAATTGTCCTGCTATTTTGGAGAAGATACCCGAAGAGCTCAAAGACGACCGCACCTCTTTCGAGCTCGATGATTCAACCGCTACTATGAAAACTTTTGGACTGATCTGGAAGCCTGGGATAGACGTCTTTCGTTTAAAGGTACCAGAGTGGACGTCTTCGGAAGTCTGCAAATGTTCGGTTAATTCTGACCTAGCCAGAATCTTCGATCCCATCGGGCTAATCGGAGTCGTGATCATTTCTGCCAAAATATTCGTCCAGACCCCCTGGAAATAAAAAGTTACTTGGGATGCACCACTGGGAGATAATCTACGAGCACAGTGGATCGAGTTTCGGTCCAGCCTGTCCAGGCTAGTAAACCTGAAGATTCCGAGATGGATCGCATTTCGAAGGGATTGTCTCTCGTTGGAGCTCCACGGTTTTTGTGATACTTCAACAAAGGCTTATGGGGCATGCATATACGTTCGATGTACACACTTCGACGGGACAATTACTTCCAACCTCTTCTTCTTCTTTCTGGCGTTACGTCCCAACTGGGACAAAGCCTGCTTCTCAGATTAGTGTTCTTTATGAGCACTTCCACAGTTATTAACTGAGAGCTTTCTTTGCCGATTGTCCATTTTTGCATGTGTATATCGTGTGGCAGGTACGAAGATACTCTATGCCCTGGGAGTCGAGAAAATTTCCAACCCGAAAAGATCCTCGACCAGCGGGATTCGAACCCACGACCCTCAGCATGGTCATGCTGAATAGCTGCGCGTTTACCGCTACGGCTATCTGGACCCCTTGCTAGTAGCTAAATCACGAGTCGCACCGCTCGCAGAGCTAGGGAAGAAGAGAAAGCAGCTCACAATTCCTAGACTGGAGTTGTCGTCCGCTGTTTTGCTTGCTCACCTATACGAGAAAATCTCCGCAAGAATCACAATGTCTGCTCAGTCATACTTCCACATCGACTCTATGATTGTGAGATATTGGCTGTCTTCAAATCCGTCACGATACCAAATGTTCGTTGCGAACAGGATCTCTGAAGTGCAGCATCTAACGAAAAAATGGAACTTGGAGACACGTAGCCGGCACCGAGAACCCCGCGGATGGTTTGTCGCGCGGTGTTTCACCAGCTAATCTCCACCAGAACTCTCTGTGGTGGGAAGGTCCAGGCTGGCTGCGACAAGAGAACAAATGTTGGTCGGATGCACAAGCAGTTGTACTGGAGGAGCTCGATCGTTCACATTTGGAGGAGGGTCCCACAGTAGCTTCTGTAGCAACAATCTCCCCGCCAAGTGAAGTTTTGGTCTTCGTTCTATGCTACACCGGTTAGAAAAACTGGTCGCAATGCTGCTGCGATTTAAGCACAATGCGTTCCGTAGTCCAGTGAATTAATGTGGCCCGATTTCACTCGCAGAGCGCGAGAACGCTCTATTGCATCTAGTGAAGCTTTCGCAGCAGGAATGTTTTGCACAGGAAATCGCTGACCTAGAACACTGATTTCTGGCCACTCAGCGCGCGCAGTCTCGCAAGGATGATTGTGCACCAATGTATCACCTGCTTCCGGAACAAGCTAATGGTTCAAGACCAGTTGATGGTCGATCTTCTGGCAGAACGGGTTACCCCAGCGCCACCATTTCTTCGAGTTGGCGTTGACTGTTGCGGACCTTTCATGATCAACTATCCCAATCGTAAGAGAACTACCGTCAAACACTACGCCGCAATCTTCGTTGCTTAGTGACTAAGGCAGTCCATATTAAAATGGTTGCTGACCTTACCACCCAAGTGGTTTTCAGCAGCAGAAAAGGTTCGTGGCCAGACGTGGGAAACCAGCTCTCATTATGTGCGATAACGGTTCCAATTTCATTAGAGCACGGCGGCAACTGGACGAGCTTGCAACCCTGTTCAGAGATCAACAAGCTCAGCATTCCATTGCTACTGGCGCGGCGGATGATGGAATAGATTTCAAATTTATTCTTGCTAAATCCCCAAACTTCGGTGGTTTGTGGGAGGCGGCGGTTTAAATCCATGAAGCAGCACTTAAGAAAGGTGATTGGACTGCGAACGGTTACTCCAGATGAGCTGAATACTGTTCTGGCTCAAATAGAAGCGTGTCTTAACTCCAGGCCGCTTACACAGCTCAGCAGCGATCCGAGCGATCTAGGCGAAGAGAATGACGTCTCGACAGACACCAGTTACGTTACCAGCATACCTTCAATAACTACGACTATTTGTCCTGTGTTGAAAGAACTCTATTGCACGCATTGTATACGTCAGAACTCTAGTTTGTAGAATAGTAGATAAGATCTGTGGATATGTTGTAGTTCGTTTGAAACACCGAGTATTCCAAGGCGGCCGGTATGTAAAATATTGTATAATTTAGGCTATGATTTACCCCACTCTGCAACGATCATCAGCTTCACTGATGTTCGTGAGATGGTCACTCATTCTCGCAGTATCCATCCAGCAGAGATGGATAGCAGATCACTCATCCTATCTCTCCAGTCACCCGGAGATAGGAGAATGTAGGAATATGACCAGTACGATATAGAAAGATCAGTCAGTCTCATTTCAGTGCGCGAGTAAACCAGTCGTCTGAATAAACGCTTTAGTTTTTGTACAAACGGTGTTCAATTGTGTGGTGGAAGAAGTTCCCATTCGGTGACCTGGAATAATAGCCAGTGTAATCACCTATAAGTGCAATCTAGATAGTGGAATCCTCCTCGGAGTCGCGAATTGGGAATAGATCAATTGAGAACGGTTTTCAATCGCAGTTGGCCAGTGCGCTAAGGTCGAAGACGGAACACATGCTTTGTACATATTCCAGGCTGGTAGCAGATCTCTTTTTAGAAGCTTAGTCTCTATTTTTAACGGAAAGTCACTTTTTTCTTTATTCTGCTTGCATGAAATCCTGCTTCATCATATCTTAAAGAGATCTTCAAAGACTTTGACGGATTATTTACACGTTTTTCAGGAATTTCTTTTTAGATTCCTCGAGGAATTATTCTTGTGTTTTCTACAAAGATCTCTTCAAGTATACTTCTGGGATCTCCTTCAGAACTTCCTATATTGGTTCCACTATCAAGTCTCCCAAAAAAAATTCCAGCGTTGTTTCAAGGTATAGATTGATGGATTGCTTCCTAATTTGCACCATCCCAAATTCATTAGCACTACAACGCTTTTCTTGACTATTTTGATATCCCCAGTTGTAACTATAGTAGATCTTCCAAAGTGTCGTGCATGAGTTCTTTTGAGAAAAAAAAAAACAATCTACATTTCATAAAAAAATTCATTTGGGCATTTTTCCAGGAAGATCTACGAAAATGCTTATGAAAGTTTCTATAGTCCTTTCAGGATTTTTTATATGGATTCCTTCAAGAGTTCATCCAAATTTAGCCTAAAATTTTCCCAGGGATTATCCGAAGAAATATATTTAATACTCTTCCAGGGATTCCTCTAATAATTTGTCCTGGGATTACTCATGAAGCTCCTTCAGAAACTTGTCTAAAGATTTCTCCAATATTACTTCTGCAGTCCTTCCAAACAATTTCTCGTGTATTTTTTCAAGTAAAATCTCTATGGCTTCTTCAGTTCATCTGAGGTTCCACAACACAGTGCAGTAAAAAATCTAGTTATTCCCGTCATCTAAGCAATTCATCTAAGAAATCCTTCAATCCTGTCCTGTTGCAAGAATGCCGGACAGCAACCCTGCAAAGATGGTATTCGCTTCGAATCCGGAAGGCGGTACAAGAAGGCGTGGAGCACAGCGAGCTGGGTGGGCGGATCAAGTACGTATTGATTTAGTGAGCGTGGGGCAGAACCGAGGATGGAGAGATGCGGCCACGAACCGAGTATTGTGGCGTGAAATTGTTGATCTAGTGGTATCTGTTTAGATGTTAACTAAATATATGAATGAAATCCTTCAAGACTCCTTCAAGAGCCCAGGGGTTCTTTCAGAGAACATTGTGGGAGTTCATCAAGAGTTACTTTCCAATTTTAATCAAGTTTCATCAGATGTTACTTTGGGATTTCCTTCTTAAATATCCCGCGAAAGACCCATTGAATGATTTTATGATGGAATCTTTGAGGCTATCCTTAGAAAAATTAAATGTTGAACTTTTGAAAGTATCAGTTTTAGATAGATCCAATGGAAATTCATGAAAATCATAAATTTAACTCCTGAATAAATCTTTACTCTTTAGAGTATTTTCTGTAATTTGTTTCAAGCATTTTTTTGGGCAAATTTATTGATTTTAAATGCATTTCTTTCATCAAGAATTGCAAAATCAATGACAACTCAAAACACAAAGTTTAGGCAATGTCCAAATCAACCCAACTTTGACTTCTTTTGACGCAATACGGCTCTTCCGTGGGATATCCCAAATTTGGGTCAACTGACATATACCTATCATAAGGTAGTTTCCGTTTGACAACAGCGAAAAAATCAACTCAGTGCAAAAAAAAATCTACCCAGCGTTAGCTTTCGAAGTCTTCGCCGTGGGTTAAAACAACTTAATGTTAGGTAAACTCGGATGAACCCAAATTTGGCTTATTCCATTGAGCTTCGATGATGGGTCTGTGCGTCTCTCTCTGTTTTTGACAACATTGCTGTTGCGAGAGAGGCAAAACAACCCAACCGTGGTAAAAACTTAATGCAGTTTACCCAAATTTGAGTATAAAGAACTTATTTTTTTGGGTAATCTGATTTCTCCGTGTAGAACTTTTCAGGGCTACTTCGCCAGCTAATATTTCACTTCCATGGAAATTCACTTAACAAGAATTAGGAATAGAAGACGTGTACGCTCATTTATTGTGGTTTTTGCTATTCTACTACACAGTTAAAAATAATGAGGATTACACGTCATGTAAACTTCATTCATGCGATGTAAACATGACGTCATGTAAATTTAAGTCTGAAATCATGTAAAAATGTGTTATATGTCGTGTAATCACTCAGGATCCTGTTAGATTACATGACATATAATTGAAGTTTACATGACATATCATGTAAATGTCCATGATATTCCACGCTCCAATTATGTGCATTATATGTCTCAGAAATTTACACGTTTTGTTCGAACTGTGTACTACAACAACATATCAACATAACTTTCATCACTTAGTCATAATTCTGCGAAAGCTGTTAATCGTTTATTTCAACAGCTGATTACATTTAGACGACGTGCACCTTAATTTTGAGGACCCCTAAATCGAGCCCCGCACCGGGCCCCAAAAACCCTATCTACGCCTCTGACTGATTATTAACAAAATATGACATTGCATCATTTGAATCATTATTGATATGAAGTAAATTTAGAAGATTCAAAAACTAATTGAATCATCATTTTAGCAACTTTTAATAATTACCCTTGTTATAATCTAACTTCAAATAAGTAGTCTGCGGGCCGCATATGAGGAGAGTCTTCAAACTCTTCACGGGCCGTACAAAATGACTTCGCGGGCTGGATGCGTACGTTGGGCAGCCCTGATCTAGATGGACAGATGTGTCTCGCCTTCCGTATGTGTCTTTTAAAGTTGGTGTAGATGATAGTCTCCGTGAACGTGCATTGTGCTCGTCGACTTGGCCCAAAGGCATTTGTTTTAGAGTTCAAAGAGCAATGTTATACGTGGGAACCTCAAATACGAATAGCACGTGTTATTTAAAACTGTAAAATTAATCATTACGAATTGAAAATTCGTTTTTGTTTGGTGTTACTATACCATTCAAAAATGTTGGATGTATTTACATTGCTATAGTTTGTCGTATAATGTTGTGTATTTTTATCTAGCATTAAGAACAGTATTCGATTAGATCATAAGAGATCCGTTGAATTAAATAAATGAACTAAAAAAATGAAAAAAAATTACCATTTTCACATGTGCATATCGTGTGGGACCTGGGAAGACAAGAAAATTTCGTTTACGAAATGATCTTCAACCGATGGAATTCGAGCCTAAGATCTTCAGCTTGGTCTTGCTGAACAACTTTACCTTAAAAGCTTCCCGTATTTTAGAATTCATTAAAGTTGTCACAAACTACCATTTGTGGACTATAATATCCCATTATCAATCCTCTGTTAAACCTTTCGACTGTCACGTGTTCATAATCCAGTATATCCGTAAAAAAGCACCTAAGACGACTCATCGCATATGTAAACATATTTTCGGAAGCTAAACACAAACACTGTCTATCCGTGAAGGCCTATCGACGCACCTTGTTGAGCCCATTGACGACAATGATATCTGCCTACCAAAAATCTACTCTCCGAAACCTTATCAAACGGGTTCGGATATCTAGCGTGGATATCCGCTCCTAACCCCGCTGCCACTTATCTTTGATTTCGCATTGGAAAGACAATAAATTTTCTCCGTTTCATTAGTAGGTAGCGCCTCCAAAGTAGATATTTATCGCACCGGGTGGATTGTGCACTTCCAGTTTCTCGATATCAGACGGTTCAGTTTTCGCTCGTATTCCGTCGTGAACGCGTCGTCATCTACGTTTTTTGTACTAAGTTATTGTAGTTTTGTTAATGTTCGAATCTAATCAATCGGACTGAAAAGTGTTCGGAGAATGCCTACCGAAGGCGATTCAGGGGCCCCTGAGTCCGAATATGATACGCCGGGTATTCCAAGAGTCGTTGTAGAATCTGTTGAAGACCCTACTCCTCAACGAGTCAGCCTTTATCCTGTATTGAACCTCGAGAATGAGAAGCCGACGGTAGGTAGTTCCATGAATATGTTATAATTTATGACACAACAAAGTGGGTTTTCCACTGGTTAGGGGTTTCCCTCATTAGAAAAAAAAACTTTTTTTATTACCACTGATTTGCAACCTAAATGACACCGAACCGAGAGAGAGACCAACAACGAGACATGGAACACCTGTTCGGGGTTTTCTCGCCATGTTCCGTTTCATCAAATGGGCGATGAGAGGCCAAATTAGTGATTGAAGTTCCGGTGCGATGAGCTGGATTTTAACGCTTGAATAGTTACTTTGCATTGTACCGTGCTTCAGAGACCATGAAAAACATACATGTGATATGCTTACATGGGCAAGCAAAAGGTTGTCATTTGCCGCCACAAAATCGGGAGCGGAAATGCAACTGAAACAAGCTATAAGGGAACATTACTTCCACTGGGGGGATTGCTTTCAAAGAGCTTCCTCCTTGCGCCGTTCGAGAAGAGGTCTTTTGCCCGTTTGGTTGAATGATTATGAAATTATGATCTTCATTGGAATAATTTTCGCCAAACGGGCTTTCATACGGCCTAGTGAAATCGGATATGAAAGGTCCATAAGTATTTTATAGCCTTATGGGTAGAGAGTTAAAAATAATTCGGTTCGGTTGATAACAAGTTAACCTCAATATGAAGAGAAGATAAAAGAAGCTGAAACGAAACACCTGATGCTTGGTGAAGGTTCATCTGGAATACACGTGATCCGAATTTAGCAGATTGTGATTGAAAATAGATAAACCCAGATAGCCGTAACAGTAAACGCTCAGCTATTCAGCAAGACCAAGCTCAGTGTCGTAGGTACGAATCTTGCCGGTTAAGGCTCTTTTTGGGTTGGACATTTTCTGGTTTTGCTCGGGGCATAAAGTATTATCGTAACTGCCACCCGATATACACATGCAAAAATGGTCAATTGGCAAAGAAAACTCTCAGCTAATAACTGTGAAAGTGCTTATAATAATACAAAAAATCTTTCCAGAATTCTTCCAAAGAACTCACGAAGAATATCACTTTGTAACGTAACGTTTTGTTAACAACATATTACATTTCATTTGCCGTAGCAGTTCAGAATTTTTACAGGCGAGTTGATTTCATTTAAGAGAAAAAAGCGCTTTCAATTTATTAAACCTTATTAAACCTAATATATAACGCATTAATAGAGGCAATAGAAGATTACAACGATTTTTGTCTAAAATTATTGATTATTTTATTTTCAATTTGTTCCAACGTTTCAACATTGAATATTCTATGTAACTCATTGGTACTATACCAGGGAGGCAACTTCAGAATCATTTTCAAAATTTTATTTTGATTTACCTTTTATTACAAAAGCTAGTCCATATTGGTACAGCAACCAGCATGGCTGGCCTGAAAATGTGTTTGAAGATCAAAAGCTTGATCTTAAGGCAAAGTTTTGATTTTCTCATGAATAAGGGGATAAAGACATATCACATATTTGTCACATTTGGCTTGAATGCCCTCAGTGTGATTTTTGAAAGTTATATTTTTATCTTGCGTGAGCCCTAGACACTTATCTTCATCTGACCAATTTATTGGAACCCATGTCTACTTGAAGTTTTTAAATAAAGAGCTTTTGGTTTATGCGGGAATATTATTACTTGAGTTTTGGAAGCATTATACACATTCAACGCACATCTACGCCAAGATATCAACATTTCAAACTCTGAAATATTTCCAAAGCTATGCAGAACATGAAAAACAATATGTTAAACTGAATAAAAAACATAAGTTTGATTGAAAATACCATAAAAAACATTCCTGAAAGTATTAAGATGATATAATTTATAGGTGACAAATTGAGACATTTAACAACATTTTTAAAAAAAGTCCTGAATCATAGTTTATCAAGTGCAGCATGACTGTCTTATCCGTTAACAAGAAGGGTATTAGATGACATTGTTATGTGCGGGTTTAATTGTTTCAAATAAATTATTGGTTCATTGAAAAGGTATATTTTCAAAAAGTCACATTATTATGGTGTCGCGTTACGAAAATTGCCTAATTTTTGACATTGTAAAATAAATACTTCTTATAGAACTCTTATATTTTGGATTCTTTTCCTAGTCGTCAAGATACGTTTTTCCATAAAAAAAAGTTTTAAAATCGGACCATTCTTCGAAAAGTTACACTAGGTGCAAAATTATGGTTCAGGATGAAACTACAAATTTCAAAATGCTTGTTCTCATCAATCCCAAGTAACAATTTCAATGCTTCTTGATATGTTAGATGTTATTTATTGAGGTTTTATTAGAGATGCATTAAATCCCAACGGATTTAATAATGGATTTGAAAGTGCTAAACGATCTTTCCAGTATAAACCACTTTAAATTGCTTTGTAGACACCTTTAAGTGCTTCTGTTAAAACTTGTATGCTAGCTAAATTTGTTAATAATAAATTGTATTTTGAAGGAGCTGTATAGTGTCTATTAAAACCTATACTTAAAACCTCAGCTTGTTTGTCTTACAAAGACATCAATAAAACTCCTTAGACTGCACTAAGTCATGTTAAAGTCTTCTTAAAACTCAAATGTCTGACGCAAGTTATGGTCTGCGTGTGGTTACCAATATCATTATGTGGATAATGATAATCATTTAAAGAATTTTGAAACACGAATGTAAAGAATCATAAAACACAATGAACTGGCAAACATTCCACTCGTAGTATTATTTGACTACCGTGTGTAGCATATTTTTCCCATGCTTGCCTGAACTTCTCTTTCTCGTGGGAAAACTATGCTGCAGACAACAGCTGAGCTACTCGTAAAAAGCTTTCATTTTCAGCCACTTATAACTTACCGTTTTCTGCATCAGCACAATCGATCAACCACGAGCTTTATCACAATAATTCATTTCAGTAACAGTATAATTAGATACGTAACAACACGAATTAGTTCATTAAATTATACCCCAGAACCTAATCTTCCAATTTGTTTACCATTTTGACAGCACTAGCTTTCTTGAGCGCAATAAGTTTAAGCCAAGGATCCCAAAAAACCTATTTGTCTTACTGTAGAAAAAATAATCCGATTTAAGAATATAATGGCCAGAGGAGGATTTTCTGCAAGGATTCTTAAGATCAAAACCTCTCATGAATTGATCTTAAACCATCCCAGACAAGACCAGCAAGATTTAACTGGATGGAATCCATTTTTATTGAAGCCGTTTCGGGTTCGTAATTACAATATGTGTGGGAAATTTTAATTAAAGATTGAGAAGAGCATGAAATCATTCTAAAAAAGTAATGGAATAAAATATTAGATAGGCAATTATGATGTTGTAATTGTGGCGCGTTGTTGTAAATCGATTTTTGTCATTCCACCATTCTTTGGCATGAATTTCACGCGATTGCAAGAAAATTTACGGCCACGCAAAAATGATTATTTTAATTAATTATTGTGAGTCGGCAGACATCATGATGGTTTCAATATTATAAAAAAATGTTTTGATTAATAAACAACTTGTTGGCCGATGTTTGTTCGATCGTCAGCTCTTAACATCAGTTTTATTCCATGTTTTAAGATATCGCAAAAGATTTAATACCGCTAGTTGAGCTCAACAAGGCTATACAATAGCTCTTATGTATGTTTTAACGTACACTACAAGGGTAGATGTATTCATACTATACAAAACTAAGAAGTTTAAAAACGGTTTTAAGGTATAGTTTTAACAACCTCCTGTAGTGTGGGCCTCTTGGGGTTTAACGGAGTTTTATCACAGGTTTATTAAGGTTGTTGAAACTAATAAGTTCTAAAATGAGTTTTAACGATATGGTGGTAACAACAGCTTGTAGTATGTGAAAAAACTAAAAATGTTACTTGGGATGCTACATCCGATTTTAGAAATTTTTAGCTTTTAGTAGAAGGAAATAGTTACACTAGCTGTCAGCATTGGTGCCACCCCGCTGAAACCCTCCCCGTTTTTGTGAGATATTAGTGTGTCTGTTTTTTCTTATTTTTCACTAAAATCTTATCAAGTAGCTCTGGTTTATGAATGAACTCGTAGGCTAGTGACCCAAATCTTATTAGACAGGTGCCGATTGGTGCAGGAATAGTCTCTTACATGTTGGAGAATACTTGGAATAATGGTAAACAACGTGGTACTCCGGCGGATAATTCGGAATATCCGTAAAAATGGTCAATTCATGAAAATAATCCAATACAGCTGTGGTTTTTTTTCAAACTCATCAGAATTCCCTATTCTAGAACGCAGTAGGTTATTTGAATTGTTCATGGACCTGGGTGGTCACCATAACGGCCTCAGGTAGATCCGGAACACCCGTAAAAATGGTCACTTCGTAAAAATCATCCTAGATCACTGCGGTTTTGTCCAAACATATAAGAAATTAATTACTAAACATAACGGATGTTTGGGATTGTTCATGGATATAGGTGGCCTTTATAAAGCTCTTAAGAGGATCTAGAGCAACCGTAAAAATGGTTATCTCGTAAAAATCAACTTAGACAAGCATTGTTTATTTTAGAACTTCCGGATATCTTGTCATGACATTTGTCTATGTTGACATTCATCCTTTATGTTGTTGAATAATGAATTTGATAAATTTTGCAATAAACTTCAGTGATCAAGGTGGTCTTTAGACATGATCAATTCAAATAATACGTGTATTACAAATTATATACGTTCTGTAATTATGATTTTTGACGCGTTTGAAAAAATAAAACGCACGTTGATCTAGGATGATTTTTACGACCAATTTTTTACCTCTCGCAAAAACGCGGAAGGTTTCAGAGGAATGGCGCCAACGCTTAAAGCTTGTACAACTATTTTATTTCAATG
The DNA here is from genome assembly GCF_002204515.2 of Aedes aegypti. Lineage (NCBI taxonomy): Eukaryota > Metazoa > Arthropoda > Insecta > Diptera > Culicidae > Aedes > Aedes aegypti. The sequence goes on from NW_018736486.1 coordinate 12,087, forward strand.
AAAGCTAAAACAATCGGTTTGAATAATTGATGAATTGAATTTTATGAGTTGAAATGTATTCACAGTTGCACCAAATTTCCCTGATATTCAGATCAATATTTTGAGACCATAAAAGTCCTTAACGTTTTTGCTAAAATATGAACCTTAAAATACTGTATGGATGCGTTGAAATATTATACATATCCTTCAGACCACCATTAGGAAATAATAAACACCTACACACGCTATGTCTAAACCAGCCGATTATAAAAATCGAATGTACATCGGATTGTTTCTCGCTAAAGAGCAGTATTCAGTCCATATTTTCATAATCGGAAGGTTTTAAAATATTCTTTTGATGAATTTTTTCCATACATTTCGTATGAGCAGATTTGGGTCACAAAACGGGATTTCTATAGATTATAGTATGAAAAATAGCTTGAAAGTGGTAAAAAAAAGAAAATTTCACCGATAGAATATTTTGAAACCTTCTGATACTGAAAACGTAGACCAAATACGAATCTCTAGCGAGTAAAAATACGATATATATTCAATTTATATAATCTCCTGGTTAGGGGCCCAGATAGCCGTAACGGTAAACGCGCAGCTATTCAGCATGACCATGCTGAGGGTCGTGGGTTCGAATCCCGCTGGTCGAGGATCTTTTCGTAAAGGAAATTTTCTCGATTCCCAGGTCATAGAGTATCTTCGTACCTGCCACACGATATACACATGCAAAAATGGTCAATTGGCAAAGAAACCTGTCAGTTAATAACTGTGGAAGTGCTCATAAGAACACTAATCTGAGAAGCAGGCTTTGTCCCAGTTGGGACGTAACGCCAGAAAAAAGAAGAATCTCCTGGTTCAGACATAGCGTGCTACTTTCTAAACTCAGATCCTTAATATCCTCTATAACGTAGTCGGAAACATCATCTTCAAAGAAGATCAAAGAGACGGGTAAAAAATTTAACCCAAAAAAATGTGCAATTACCCCACTGTACAGCAGCTCTACAGATTTTTCGTCCCATCATTGGGATGCTATTATGGTCTTCTCACAGTTTCTGAATTAATATTTATTTATTGAATCTTTTTAATAATTTTACCCATTTTTCAGATCTTTTAACTCCGCTGTGTTGTTGAATTTCGGCTAGTTCCGACAATCATAAACGTCTGGTAGTCGACTTCACCGAAAGCATACTTTTTAAAGTACATCCTTGAAAGGTTTACATATATTTTTTACAATCATATTCAATCACATTACCATGTGTCAAAAATTAAGATCATTCGCTCCGCCATACGAAGGTACTGTACTGGTAACATTCTTAAAATATCACAAAAACATCTTAATACTATTGCAAAGAATTAAGTAAAATTCCTTTGGTGACCCCAAGCGATCTACGGTCTTACTAAGCATCAAATCCTCAAAATGCTTCACAGAAACAGTTATTTAAGTTTGGCCAGTATCGCATCAAATTACTCAACTGTGAAGCAGAATGTCAAATGTATTAAAAAAAATAATACGAAATATACATTTTTTCTGAAACCTGAATGCAACATTACCGATTTTGTCAATAAAAATAAAAAATGTTTTTGCGTAACGCGACACTATTTGCAGAACACTGTTGGACGATAAACGTAACACGGCGCTTAAAAATTAAATCAATGAGATTCTACAATTATTCAATATTTCCTTCCAGTTCGGAGTCATAATCTGGTTTTAATCAATACACAGAAAGATTGCCTAGAACAAACCCGGATTCTAAAAAATATAGCAGAGCAGATATACCTAGGCAATTATAGAGTGATGTTTGAAAAAGTGCATTTCAGCGATGGTGTCGCGTTACGAGATGCAACTACTTTTAGTTACCATATTTACAGTGATAAGTTTCAAAATGAATGTCACAACATCAAGTACAAGGGGCCCAGATAGCCGTAGCGGTAAACGCGCAATCATTCAGCATGACCATGCTGAGGGTCGTGGGTTCGAATCCCGCTGGTCGAGGATCTTTTCGGGTTGGAAATTTTCTCGATTCCCAGAGCATAGAGTATCTTCGTACCTGCCACACGATATACACATGAAAAAATGGTTAATCGGCAAAGAAAGCTCTCAGTTAATAACTGTGAAAGTGCTCATAAGAACACTAATCTGAGAAGCAGGCTTTGTCCCAATTGGGACGTAACGCCAGAAAGAAGAAGAAGAAGAAGAACATCAAGTACATTAAATATGCAAAATATAAAAGCTGTTTAATCACATGGATACAAGGCATATTTGCGAGAACAGGCCTCATTTGATAATGAAAGATGGTTCCTCGTGGTGTCGCATTACGCTGGAATGTGTCATTAGGAGAAATCTTCCATTTAAGCAAGAATGAAGAAAAAATATCCAAACTCTTTTGCAATCTACTACAGATGACACACAGACTTCGTCCTTAGGCGGAGAGGCCAGTGTCATCCGCAAATAAAGATTTTTGACATCCCTGAGGTAACTCAGGTAAGTCAGATGTAAAAATATTGGTCTCAAAATGAGCACCAACTCTTACAGAATAATCTTCTGATAATAAACCTGGGCAACCTGGCTACGGAACTAACAACTTATAAGTTGGTTACCTCTAATATGTGGCCACATTTGCGTACAAAGCTGTTGACTATGCCGGAAATCACTTTGGATAAGGCCATCGATCTGTGCAGAGCCGAAGAAATTGCTTCGGCAAGAGCAGTTGAACTCGGCGTTCCGGTGAAACAGTCAGAAGTCAATAAAATCCGGAAGACAAAAGGAGATTCCAGAGCCGGTTCGTCCAGATGCAAGTTTTGTGGCGATCGGCATAAATTTGTTAAAGGTGTATGTCCTGCTTTCGGAAAGCGATGCCACCAGTGCCATGGAAAAGTTTGCAAAGCCATTGGTAAATCCAAGATCCGAAAGCATATGAAAGAAGTGAAAGAAAGTGACTCTGAAGGATTGGAATCCTTCCCCGACATGTTCCCATAGCAGTTCGTGGAATACTGAAACGATAATTGGAATCCCTTGAGCGCGATGGAATCATCGTCAAAGAGACCCAGCATACGGAATGGGTGAGTAATCTGGTGATTGTACAACGTGGTGGGCCAGAATCAGGAGTTCGTATTTGCCTTGATCCAGTACCATTGAATAAAGCATTGAAGCGACCCAATTTGCAATTCGTCACGCTGGTAAAGCAAAGATTTTCTCCTCGGTCGATGCTAGGAAAGGTTTCTGGCATGTGCTCCTCGGCGAGCCTAGCAGCAAGTTAACCACTTTTTGAACCCCATTCGGTCGATATCGTTGGACTCGCCGTCCATTCGGTATTGCGCCAGCCCCTGAGATTTTTCAAATAAAGCTCCAAGAAGTTATCAAAGGGCTAAAAGGGGTTCTATGCCGTCTGGAACACCACAACGTGAAGCTGAATGGATCTAAATTGAAGCTATGTGAATGGTCCGTCAAGTTCTATGGGCATGTGCTCACGGACGAAGGTTTGAAACCGGATGAAGACTAGGTGGTTGCTATTAGCAGTTATCCAGCACCAGTCAACCGCAAGGAGGTCCATAGATTTATTGGCATGGTGAACTACCTTAGTCCGTTTAGTTAGTTTAGTTAGTTTTATCCGGAATCTCAGCACCAACATAAATAATCTACGAAGACTGATTTCGGAGTCCGTTCCCTGGCAGTGGACATCGCAGAATGGAGTTTGGAAAGGTCAAGGTGGCTGATATTAACACTCTTCGTTATTATGGCGTCAAAGAGCCGGTGGTGATTGAATGTGATGCTAGCAGCACCGGCCTGGGAGTAGCAATTTTCCAACAGGATGGAGTTATCGGCTTTGCGTCAGGAACGCTGATATTAACGGAGAGGAATTATGCTCAAATCGAGAAAGAGCTTCTGGCCATTATCTTCGCCTGCATACGTTTCGATCAGCTGATTGTAGGGAATCCCAAGGCAACTATTAGGACGGATCATATACCGCTTATTACGATTTTTGACGTAGAAGTACGTCTTTCTTCTCTATACAGGAGTGAAATTGGAATTTCAAAACCGAGAGCGTTACGCTGGCATGAAATATTTTAAACGTTTATAACTTTTCGCTGGCTTAACGAAATTTCTTGATTAGCACCTCAATCGAAAGATAAGACATCAAAGCTTCATGTCGTTTACTTACTGAATCCCACATACCTGTCCAAATAGTTTAATAACTGTTTTAAAATAGAACGTTGATTTCAAGCAAATCTAGAGGCTAGAGAAAATTTGACGTCATTTGCTTTTCACTCTCCGATTGGCTCGCATCTCAGCAGGCGACAGATCGGCTTGCTCTGACCGGGCGTGCTTCTCTGGCACAGACATCGATAGCGAAGGACGCCCCCGTTTGTCTTGCTTCGCTCAAATCAAACTATCGAGCGAGCGAGAGAAGATGCCGTCCGAAGCTAAAGCCATCACCGCTGCCGTCGCCTAGAAGAAGAAGAGGAAGCAGTCCACAGGTGAATTTGCGGTCGAACTGTGAACACGGTCGGGCGAGTCATTCTCGCTTTATGGTTCACCGCTTGTTTGCGTTCACCCAGCCATCGTCATCGCCGCCGCAAATTTCATCGGCCGAGGAGCTGTTGACCCGTCGCGCTTCAAAATTTCGAATCGTGATGAAATCATCATTGGTGGTCAAGAAGCAATCCCGTTAGGGGCAAATACCAGAAGCCCCTTTAGTTTTGCTGGTCCGAGCAGTGTTATTTATCCGTAACAACATCGAAGCTTACAAAGCCATCGGTTCTTTTCAGAGCCATCAAATTTGTGGAAAAGAGTTAAAAGAGAAATATTTCCGACTTTATTTATAACTTCTAATATTCCTAAATCAATTTCACACGGCTTCATACAAAATTTCATTTGTCATGAATAATTTATGGCTCAACCATTTGAGATTGTACTCGCGGACGCTGCTGCAGTGCCGTCGGGGTGAGTGCTCAACGATTACAAAATAGAGTGGCTTTTCCAACAGCGCCTTTTATGTTCCATATTTTATGGGAACACTTTGATTAGGAAAATTATCCCATGTAACAAAATTGCGACATGTTTAGAATGCTTTTGAAAAGACATTCTCATTGAACAATTGTAATAATTTTGGCACCCATGAATCAGAAATTCACCGTCATAATAAAGAAAACGATTGATTATCAATAGCTCGTATTGAATATTTAGGGAATGCCAATCATTCCAACAATTCATGTTCGACCAATTTCTCACGTATTAGTATTTTCCACAATTTTCAAGTAATTCCAAGCCCAACACATTATTGGCACATACCCATTTCCCAGACTGGTCGATCAGAAAGAGCACAAAAGGGAGGAGCATCATCTGCTATTCTGAGGTTATAAAACATGCTGCCTTCGTTGGATTCAGTTTCATTCCATTTCCGCTTTCGAGCTGGTAAGAGCTCCTCCGAACTTGCTCACTATTGAGCTACGTTTCCAGATTTCAACTAAATCCCTGTGATCCGCTACCCTGTTGCTGTTGTGCACCCATGAAATATTTAGCTGGTTTGTCGAATGAACCGAGAATTTATTCACATCTTCTTATTCTTCTTCTTCTTTTTCTTCTTGGCATTAACGTCCTCACTGGGACAGAGCCTGCTTCTCAGCTTAGTGTTCTTATGATACTTCCACAGTTATTAACTGAGAGCTTTCTTTGACAAAGTTTTCCATTTTTGCAATCGTATATCGTGTGGCAGGTACGATTATACTCTATGCCCAGGGAATTCAAGAAAATTTCCATTACGAAAAGATCCTGGACCGACCGGGAATCGAATCCAGACATCTTCAGCATGGCTTTGCTTTGTAGCCGCGGACTCTAACCAAACCACTCGGCTAAGGAAGGCCCCAACTTATTCACATGCATTTGCAACTTTTTCGATTTTCCATACAAAATGACCAACTTTGGTAAGTTAGATCTCAGTTATTTATGGAAATATTGTCGAATGAAACATTCACAGAATATCAGATGTAACTTGAGTTTCAACATATATTTTTGAATAATTTTTCCAATTACAAGTTTTTAAGTAATAACGGTTTGACCAAACTGTAATTTTCGACGAAAAATTCAAAACTTTTTATCTTAAATTCTGATAGCCTTACACAAAAACTGTCTTCAGCAAACTTATTCATCTCGTCAAAATCTACAACTTTGCTGTTTAGTTATGTCAATTATAAAAAATCGTCAAAAAATTCACTTTAGTCAAACCGTTACTGCTTTTCAACGTGTGATTGGAAAAATCACTCAAAAATATATGTTAAAATTTAAGTTATTTCTGATATTCTGTGAAAATTTCATTCAAATCGGTTCATAAATAACTGAGATATGGTTTATCAAAGTTGGTTATTTTGCATGAAAAATCAAAAGAGTTGCAGTTTTTTTTTTTCTCAGCGAAGAATCATCAACGAAAATAGCACGAAAGCAATAACCAATCGCGTGCGAGTAGCGAACGGAGTGACGAAACAACTAAGCGAGAACCCCACCACTCGCCATCGGTGAAAGAAGCTCGAGCAAATAAAACCACTGGTTGTTCTGCTCCTAGCTCATTCACAAATCGAACGGCATAACGAACGGATCAGCAAAGAAGAGCGCGTGAAAAGCCACAGCAGTGTGCGAGTAACGAACGGAACCAGAGAGCAACGAAGCGAAAGCAACAACTGAAAATCATTCAGTGGACGGATTAGTAGTCAGCGCCAACCAGCGACCTGTTGGAAAGTAACGCCAGCGAAATATTCACCATCTGCCTCTCCTTACCATTCATATTCTTGTACTTGATGAATTCAATGAAATGGTTTGGTTTGGCGATGGAGCAAAGAGTTATTTAGGATGATTTTACTTAACAAAGAGTTGTTGATAAATATTCCAATCAATAAGAGTTGTTTTTGAAAAAGTTCACTTTTAGCAGAGTTTTTCTCGGAAAATGCTGCTTTACCAAAGAGTTGTTAATGAAATTCCTGCAGCAAAGGGTCGAGGTTCTCCCCACGAATATTTCCAGCCAGGACCAGTCATGGCCCCCGCTTCCAAAAAACTCGAGTATGGAAATTGGAAAATGTATTAAAATTGCGACAAATTTTAAATACTATTCAATAAACTGTTTCTTGATCAATTGTAATGAGCAACTATTGATCTGAATTGATTTTTCCACATGTTGTCTATTGCGTTAATCTGAGAAATAGGCTATATGAAATTGATGTCTTGGCAAGGGACGTATAAGATGAGCATTATGCTGTTATTGCATCCCGACGGCACTGCAGCAGCGTTCTCGGACCATCCTCAAATTGCCGTATTGTCGATTATTCGTGATAAATCAGATATTGTATGATGCTACGAGATGAATTAAGAGATTATAGCAAGTATGTGGTAAGCACATTAAGAAATATTACTAGCTATACTGTGTTTATCACGAGAAGTTCTTACTAGCTCGAAAGTGTAAATGAAATGAACCGAATCCAGTTGTTGTTACAGAGGGATTTTAATCCGAAGGTCATTCGTCCCTTAAATGAACCGAATCTGTCGAAGATAGTATGTTTTACATAATTTGAATTGCAGAAGATGCTCCTCCCTTTCGTATTCTTCGCCTTCTTCTGATTGACCAATCTTGGATAAGATACATGAAGTTGATGTCTTGGTTAGGGATTTACATACCTTGGAAAATTCACATGCGCGTTCGAATGGACAGTAAAAATATTAACATTATTTTAATAGCTTACAATTAATTAAAATCACGCATGTTTTGGTTTCGTGCAAATTTTTAAATATTTCTAATCAATGTTCAATGTGTTCTGATTTATATACTATGACATTTGCAATAGACTAACATGTAGAAAAATTTCAGATCAATAGTTGCTCATTACAATGGGTCAGGAAACAGTTTGTTGAACAGTATTTAAAATCTGTCGCAATTTTAATACATTTTCCAATATCCATACTCGAGAATTTTAGGAAGTGTTCCCCCATTATATAATAAATCAACGATGCTGTTAGAAATACCATAACAATGCTGAGTAGTATGATGTTATTACGGTCCGACGGCGCTGCAGCGGTAAATGTAGTAGGGAGCCGGACCCAATTCTTGGCAACTTTTTGATTCACTTCGGCAGTGGGGGTTTTTTGAAAGCTACAAATCTCATATTTGGCCACAATATGCGTCGTAGTGAAGTGCTCCTTATTGCAAAGTTTCAGACAATTCGGCCGAGAAAAACCCCCATGCCAAAGTGAATCATGGAAGTGCCCAAGTGGTTCTGCACCCTATAATCCGCGATATTTAAGATCATTATAGAATAAATCAGTAAATATCCATCCAATAAACCCTTTTTTTGAACGTTATGCTTGGGCCCTGAAAAAGGGCCGACTTTGAGCTTGGATTGCTTGTGACCACGAGTCCGAATTCTAGAAGGCGGCGGATCGGTCAACCTAGAAATTCTTGAGCGATTTTCAGCAAACCAGATGCTGGATTGGCAGCTTGAAGCTCAGCAGATTTCTATCATCGAGGTACTTCTCGCTGAGCAAGTTCGGAGGAGCTCTTACCAGCTCGAAAGCGGAATTGGAATGAAACTGGATCCGACGAAGGAAGTATGTTTTATAACCTCAGAATAGCAGATGATGCTCCTCCCTTTTGTGCTCTTCGCTTTCTGATCGACCAATCTGGGAAATGGGTATGTGCCAATAATGTGTTGGGCTTGGAATTACTTGAAAATTGCGGAGAATGCTACTGCGTGAGAAATTGGTCGAACATGAATTGCTGGAAGGGTTGATATTAACTAAATATTCAATACGAGCTATTGATAATCAATCGTTTTCTTTATTATGACGGTAAATTTCTGATCCATGGGTGCCAAAATTATTACAATTGTTCAATGAGAATGTCTTTTCAAAAGCATTCTTAATATGTCGCAATTTTGTTACATGTGATAATTTTGCTAATCAAAGTGTTCCCATAAAATATGGATTTCAAAGACGCTGTTGGAAATGGCACTCTATTTTACAATCGTTGTGGAATGTTGAGCACTCACCCCGACGGCACTGCAGCAGCGTCCGCGAGTACAATCTCAAATGGTTGAGCCATAAATTATTCATGACAAATGAAATTTTGTATGTAGCTGTGAAATTGATTTAGGAATATAAGAAGTCATATATAAAGTCGGAAATATTTCTCTTTTAACTCTTTTCCACTAATTTGATGGCCCTGAAAAGGACCGATGGCTTTGTTAGCTTTGATGCTCTTACAGATAAATAACACTGCGGGATGTTATCAGTTGATTGCCATGGTCAAACGGGGAATCCTCATCTCAAATGT